>NW_017191534.1:0-10735 GCF_001704415.2 Capra hircus
AATAATTAAAACTTGGGAAAAGCATTTGACCAGGACATATCAGATTTCACGGATGTCAGATATTTCAGGATATCTAATATTAGGAACTGAAGGA
Organism: Capra hircus; assembly: GCF_001704415.2. Lineage (NCBI taxonomy): Eukaryota > Metazoa > Chordata > Mammalia > Artiodactyla > Bovidae > Capra > Capra hircus. The sequence goes on from NW_017191534.1 coordinate 95, forward strand.
ATCTTTGAACCTAGGAAAGAAAACAACAGTCTCAAAGGCCCTTGCTGAATCATCTATCAGCAAGGAATGTCTTTGCAAGGATCGCAAAGTGAAGGGAAAATACACCGACCTGCCTCTGCAACTTTGGTCCTCTGAGCAGATCTGGAGGTCTCCCTTTGTATAAGCTAACCTGTTCCTTCCAAAATAGGTTTGCAACACAAAACAAGTGGCCGCCTATTCTTCCCCGAAGGAGGCTCTCTTTCCCCACATCCTGCGAACACCCTTTCCCAGCCTCCTGGAAAAGCGCTTCTTGCAGTTCCTTTCAGAAAATCCTATGGACGGAGAAGCCTGGTAGGCTGCAGTCCGTGGGGTCGCTGAGGGTCGGACACGACTGAGCGACTGCACTTTCATTTTCACTTTCATGCATTGGAGAAGGCAATGGCAACCCACTTACTGTTCTTGCCTGGAGAATCCCAGGGACGGGGAAGCCTAGTGGGCTACCGTCTATGGCGTCGCACAGAGTTGAACACGACTGAAGCAACTTAACAGCAGCAGCATTAGCAGTTCCTTTCTTAGGGGCAGTTTATCCCTGAGATTGGGACCCTGGAAAGGCAGAGCCACCTCCACACACACGTCTTTTCTGTCCCCTTTCCTCTGGAGGAGAGCTCTAGTGAGCCTAGGTCTGTCAGGAAAATTCTTGGCTTTGACGGGATCCCACCCAGTGTGTGAACCTGCATACCCGACCTAGGGGCCACAGGCACCTGTTTTGCTCAAGTGGGTCCTGGAGGGGTGCAGCATAGCAAGAGCTTAAAAATCCATCCAATTTGTCTTTTTTTTTTTTACCTCGGAGAGAACGAGTTTGCTCCACCTCCACCCTTTGGCAGTGTGGAGGGAAGAGGGCACCACCCTCTCCCAAAGGGGACATAGGGCCTACCAGGAGAGAAAGGCCCCTTGAGGAGCTGAGCCAGGTAGGCAGCCAGTGATGTCAAGCACACTCCCGCTGCTTGCTTCTTCATGGGCACTCCCACGATCTGCTAGGAATATCTTTGCAAGGATCTCAAAGGGAAGGGGAGATACATGGCCCTGCTCTCTGGAACTTCGGTCCTCTGAGCAGATCTGGAGGTCTTGAGTTGTATAAGCAAACCTGTTCCTTCCAAATAGAGGCTTGCAAACACACCCCGGTGGTTGCCTCTTCTTCCCCGAAGAAGTCTTTCTTTCCCCACATGCTGCGAACTCCCTGTCCCAACCTCCCAAGAATAGCGCTTCTTGCCATTCCTTTCTTTAGAGGCAGTTATCCCTGAGCTTGGGGCCGTAGGGAGTAGCCCCACACTCACAGGGAAAGGCAAAGACTCCTCCATACATCTCCTCTATCCCCTTTGCTCCAGAGGAGAGCTCTAGTGAGCCTAGGTCTTTCAGGAAAATTCTTGGCTTGGACAGGATTCACCCTGTTTGTGAACCTGCATACCCAACCAGGGGCCACAGAGCACCTGTTTCAGTAAAGTGGGCCCTGAAAGGGTGCAGCCTAGCAAGAGCTTGAAAATCCATTCAATTGCTGTTTTTGTACCTCTGACAGAGCGAGCTTGGCTCCACCCTTTGGCAGTGAGGAGAAAAGAGGCATGACACCCTCCCCAAGGGGACATGTGGCCTACTTCGAGAGGAAAGGCCCCTTGTGGAGGCTGAGGCCAGGAAGGCACACAGTCGTGTCAAACACACTCCCACTGCTTGCTTCTTCAGGGGCACTCCCGCTATCAGCTAGGAATGTCTTTGCAATGATCACAAAGGGAAGGGGAGATACAGGGCCCTGCTTCTGGACCTCCGGTGCTCTGAGCAAATCTCGAGGTCTCCCGTTGTTGGTCAAGGTCAAGGTCAAGTTCAAGTTCAAGGTCAAGTTCAAGGTCAATAGTTCAAGTTCAAGCTCAAGATCAAGGTGAAGTTTAAGTTCAAGTTCAAGGTCAACTTCAAGTTCTAGGTCAGGGTCAAGTTCAAGGTCAAGGTCAAGGTCAAGTTCAAGTTCAAAGTGAAGTTCAAGGTCAAGGTCAAGTTCAAGTTGAGGTTCAAGGTCAAGGACAAGTTCAAGTTGAAGTTCAAGTTCAAGTTCAAGTTGAAGTTCAAGTTCAAGGTTCAAGTTCAAGGTCAAGGTCAAGGTCAAGTTCAAGTTGAAGTTCAAGTTCAAGTTCAAAGTCAAGTTCAAGGTTAAGTTCAAGTTCAAGTTCAACGTCAAGTTCAAGTTCAAAGTCAAGTTCAAGGTCAAGTTGAAGTTGAAGTTGAAGTTCAAGTTCAAGGTCAAGTTCAAGTTCAAGTTCAAGGTCAAGGTCAAGCCCAAGTTCAAGTTCAAGGTCAAGGTCAAGGTCGAGGTCAAGGTCAAGTTCAAGGGCAGGGCAAGGCCAAGCCCAAGACCAAGGCAAGGGCAACGGCAACGCCAAGGGCAAGGCCAAGGCCCAGGCCAAGGCAAAGGCCAAGGCCACCAAAGCGACGCCCAAACCCCGTAACGCCTGACAAAAGGCAGGAGCCACTAGGCCCCTGTGCAGAGGAAGCCACTGAAGGCAGCAAGGCCACAGAGCTCCCCGACTCCCATTCCCACATGAAGATGTGAGGATAAAGGGCCTCATCCCAGCAAAGCACCCGCTCCCACCACCCCCCCAACCCCGGCCCCCGCCCCCCACAGCACGCCCCCTGAAATAACACTGTCTTCCCAGAAAAGAGAACGGAGAAGCCATGTGTGTGCCAAAGGAGCAAGATGAACGAACGATGCCATGTCCTCCGAATTTGGGCACACCTGACGCCTCGGAACCCCGGGCCTGGCCGATGGGTCCCAGCCGTTCTCGGGTGGGAGGGGGGTCAACACATTGGCCGAGAGCCCTTGCCCAGGCCACCCGCAAATCCCCTGAGATGTGATCCGACCACAGGGACCGAGGGCAAACGTACCGCTTGAGGTGCTGGAGGAGCCAGACGAAGCCATGGTGGGAGAGGCACAAGGGCACGCTGCAGACTGCTGGCCGAGTGGGCGGGGACCCAGCAGCTCAGGACTCTGGAGAACGGGAGACGTCTCCGCCACCATTGACGTCAATAGGGTTTGGGTGGGTAGATGGAGGGGGCCGCCCCTGGCCTCTTTCCAAGCAGAGACCCTGGACGGAGTCCCATGGAGCGAGTGGGCTTTTCCCGGGCACGGCTGTGCCCTGGACCGCCAAGATCCCCGTTGGGGTGGGTGGGCAGTTCGGGGGCTTTGGTTTGTGGCCCTCCCTCGCAGCGGGGATGGGTTCAACCCCGAGTGGATCAATCAGGGGCCCTCAGCAGTGCCAAGGGAACTCACCGCCCAGGAAACGCCCCTAGGTCCCTTTGAACTGGCCACCAACGCCCCCTTTCCCAGCCTGCCTTGCTCTGAGATTTCCCGCCTTTTCACATTCCACAGGTCCCTGGTCCTCGACTGTCCCCCGCTGGCTCCTCCGAGGCATTCCGGGACACCAGACGCTCTCTCCAGCGCCTCCACCTAGATCCCTCGCTGTCCTCGCCTCCGTTTCCCCCATGCCCCCTCCCCAACTCCTCCGTGGGCTCTTGGCATTCTTTCCCTACAGCAGTCCCAGAGTGCCACCGCCGAGGGCTTTGAGTTGCCTGGAGCCTAAGGCTCCGGCCAGAGACCTGAGGGGCCAGCGTCTGGACTGGCAGCTAATGCCATTTGGGGCTTTTCTCACGTGGAGCCTGAGGCCCGCACCTCCGCGGGCAACCCCCCAGCACGAGTGCCCTGGAGATACCCGCCCAAGGGGACAGTGTATCCCCTACTGTGGGGAAGGAGGTTCCTGTTTTCCCTGCACTGGTTCGACTTTCACGCCGAGGATCGACTCACACCATGGTGGCAAGTGGAATAGCCCTGTGGGAAAGCCTCATGGGAAAGACTCCAGGGAAAGCCACAGATTCCTTGATCCACGAGAAGGGAAGCGTGACACTGCTGCTCCCGCTCGGGAGGAAAGCGCACGTGCATGACCCCACTCGAGCCGAGGACTGACGCAAGCTTGGGAGACTCCAGAAGTACGCCAAGATCCATGTCAGCACTGGAGAGGAATCCTCAGGTTCCGGTCCCGACTCCACACAAGGTCTTAGGCCCCGGCATCGACGGGAGAGGAATCCTGAGAGGCCCCCTAGCACCTCGCATGGGGACTGGCCTTTCCTGAGGTCACCAGAGCGGGTCCCTGAGGTCTCCGTCGTAACTCGAGAGCACCTGCCGCAACTCGAGAAAATCCAGGAGGTTTTCCCCTCCAGGCGAGATGAGGCCGATTTCCGCTGAGGCGTCTCGAGGCTAATCACACCTAACCTCTGGAACTTCCAAAGGGTCCTTCACACCCTTGCTGCAAGTCAAGAAGTTCTCCGACATACCCATATCCACTCGAGAGGAAGGACGAGGTTCCCGCCCATATCCAGCGGAGCCCCGTTTCCGCCTCGTAGCTCGAGAAGAGGGATCCTTTCCCTTCGTCATCGGGAAAGAATTCCTGGCCTTCCCATCGCATCTCAAGAGGAGGCGCTCTCAACAGGAAAGACGAGAGGAACTCCAGGGCCTTGCCAGCATTCCAAGAGTCCCCCAGATGTCTAAGTTCATTCCAGAAGAAACTGTTTTCCCTGCACTGCCTCGACGTTCACGCCGAGGATCGACTCACACCACCGTGGCACGTGGGACAGCCCTGTTGGAAAGCCTCGTGGGAAAGCCTCAATGGAAAGCGACAGATCCCTTGATCCACACGTCGGCAAGCGTGACACTGCTGCTGCAGGTCGTGAGGAAATGGCAGGTGCATGCCCCCACACGAGATGAGGACTGACTCCCCTGGTGAGACTCCAGAAGTACGGAAAGATTCATGTCAGCACTGGAGAGGCATCCTCAGGGTCTGGCCCCGACTCCACACAAGGTCTTAGGCACCGGCATCGATGGGAGAGGAATCCCTAGAGGCCCCCTGGTAACTCGCATGGGGACTGTCCTTTCCTGAGTGCCACCAGAGCGGGTCCCTGAGGACCCGTCATAACTCGAGAGAACCTGCCGCAACTGGGTAAAATCCAGGAGGTTTCCCCTCCAGGCGGGATGAGGCCCATTTCCTCTGAGGTGTCTGGAGGCTCATCACACCTAACCTCTGGAAATTCAAAAGGGTCCTTGCTGCAACTCAAGAAGTTCCCCGACATACCCGTCTCCACACGAGAGGAAGTACGAGGGTCACGCCCACATTCAGAGGAACCCCGTTTCCGAGATGAAGGATCCTATCCTGCTTAGTCAGGAAAGATTTTCGGCGTTCCCATGGCATCTCAAGAGCAAGGGTTCTTAACAGGAAAGGCGAGAGGAACTCCAAGGTCGTGCCACCATTTCAAGAGTCCCCCAGATGTCTCAGTCCATTTCAGAGGAACCCGTTTTCCCAGCACTGCCTCGACTTTCACGCCTGAGGATCCACTCACACCATGGTGGCATGTGGGACAGCCCTGTGAGAAAGCCTCGAGGGAAAGCCAGAGATCCCTTGATCCCCGCGAAGGGAAGTGTGACACATCTGCTACACTGTCCCTGAGGTCACGGTCGTATGTCGAGAGTACCTGCCGCAACTCGAGAAAATCCAGGAGGTTTTCTGCTCCAGTCGAGATGAGGCCCATTTTCTCTGCGGCGTCTCGAGAGTAATCACAACTAATCTCTGGAACTTCCAAAGTGTCCTAAACACCATTGCTAAAACTCAAGAAGTTCCCCGACATACTTGTCTCCACTCCAGAGGAAGCACCAGGGTCCGGCCACCGCCAGAGGAGCTCCGTTTTCGCCTCCAAGCTCGAGATGAGGGATACTTCCCTGATTGCTCGGGGAAGAATTCCCGACGTTTCGACGCATCTCAAGAGGAGGCACGCTGCACAGGAAAGGCGAGAGGAATTCGATGGGTCGTGCCACCATTCCAAGAGTCCCCCAGATGTCTCAGTCCATTCCAGAGGATCCTGTTTTCCCTGCACTGCTTCGACATTCACGCCGAGGATCGACTCACACCACGGTGGCACGTGTGACAACCCTGTGGGAAAGCCTCGCGGGAAAGCCTCGAGGGAAAGCCACAGATCCCTTAATCCACGCCACGGGAAGCGTGACACTGCTGCTACAGCACGGGAGGAAAGTGCACGTGCATGCCCCTACTCGAGACGAGAACTGACTCCCCTGGGAAGACTCCAAGAAATACCCCAAGATGCATGTCAGCCCTGGAGAGGAATCCTCAGGTTCCGGCCCGACTCCACACAAGGTCTTAGGCCCTGGCATCGACGGGAGAGGAATAGCGACAGGACCTCTAGCAACTTGCATGGGGACTGGCCTTTCCTCAGGCCAACAAAGCGGGTCCTTGAGGTCCAGGTCGTAATTCGAGAGCACCTGCCGCAACTCGAGAAAATCCAGGAGGTTCTCCCCTCCAGGTGAGATGAGGCCCATTTCCGCTGAGACGTATCGAGGCTAATCACACCTAACCTCTCGAACTTCCACAGAGTCCTTCACACCCTTGCTTCAACTCAAGAAGTTCCCCGACATAACCGTCTCCACTTGAGAGGAAGCACAAGAATCCCGCCCACATCCAGTGGAGCCCCTTTTCTGCCTCCTAGCTCGAGAGGAGGGATCCTTTCCCTGCGTGTTCGGTAAAGAATTCCCGGCGTCCCGTCGCATCTCAAGAGGAGGCACTCTCCACTCTAAAGACGAGAGGAACTCCAGGGTCGTGCCACCATTCCCTGAGTCCCCCATGTGTCTCAGTCCATTCCAGGGAAAACTGTTTTCCCTGCACTGCCTCGACTTTCAAGCCGAGGATCGACTCACACCACTGCAGCATGTGGGACAGCCCTGTGGAAAAGCCTCGTGGGAAAGCCTCCAGGGAAAGCCTCGAGGGAAAGCCACAGATCCCTTGATCCACGCGAAGGGAAGCGTGACACTGCTGCTACAGCTCGGGAGGAACGCGCACGTGCATGGCCCCAATCGAGACGAGGACTTACTCCCTGGGGAGACTCCAGAAGTACCCCAAGAACCATGTCAGCACTGGAGAGGAATCCTCAGGTTATGGCACCAACTCCACACAGGTCTTAGGCCCGGCATCGATGGGAGAGGAATTCTGAAAGACCCTGAACAACTCGCATGGGTACTGGCCTTTCCTGAGGCCACCAGAGCGGGTCCCTGAGGTCCCCGTCGTAAGTCGAGAGCACCTGCCGCCAACTCGAGAAAATCCAGGAGGTTCTCCCCTCCAGGCGAGATGAGGCCCATTTCCTCTGAGGCGTCTCGAGGCTAATCACATCTAACATCTGGAACTTCCAAAGGGTCCTTCACACCCTTGCTGCAACTCAAGAAGTTCTCCAACATACCCTTCTCCACTCGAGAGGAAGCACGAGAGTCCCGTCCACATCCAGAGGAGCCCCGTTTCCGCCTCCTAGCTCGAGAGGAAGGATCCTTTCCCTGAGTGGTCGGGAAAGAATTCCCAGTGTTCCCGTCGCATCTAAAGAGGAGGCGCTCTCCACAGGAAAGGCAGAGAGGAACTCCAGGGTCGTGCCACCATTCCCAGAGTCCCGCAGATGTCTCAGTCCATTGCCAGGGAAACCTGTTTTCCCTGCACTGCCGTCGACTTTCAAGTCGAGGATCGACTCACACCACGGTGGCACGTGGGACAGCCCTGTGGGAAAGCCTCGTGGGAAAGCCTCGTGGGAAAGCCACTGAAAGCCACATTTGATCCACGCAAAGGGAATGCGTCGACACTGCTGCTACAGCTCGGGAGGAAAGCGCACGTGCATGCCCCCACTCGAGACGAGGACTGACTCCCCTGGGGAGACTCCAGAAGCAACCCCAAGATCCATGTCAGCACTGGAGAGGAATCCTCAGGTTCAGGCACCAACTCCACACAAGGTCTTAAGGCCCCGGCATCGCTCGGAGAGGAATCCTGAGAGGACCCCGAGCAACTTGCATGGGGACTGGCCTTTCCTGAGGCCACCAGAGCGGGTCCCTGAGGTCCCCGTCGTAAGTCGAGAGCACCTGCCGCAACTCGAGAAAATCCAGGAGGTTCTCCCCTCCAGGCGACATGAGTGCCCATTTCCGCTGAGGCGTCTGGAGGCTAATCACATCTAACATCTGGAACTTCCAAAGGATTCCTTCACACCCTTGGCTGCAACTCAAGAAGTTCCCCGACAAACCCGGTCTCCACTCGAGAGGAAGTACGAGAGTCCAGCCCACATCCAGCGGAGACCCGTTTCCGACTCCTAGCTCGAGAGGAGGGATCTTTTCCCTTCGTGGTCCGGAATGAATTCCCGGCGTTCCCGGTCGCATCTCAAGAGGAGGCGCTCTCCACAGGAAAGGCGAGAGGGACTCCAGGGTCGTGCCACCATTCCCAGAGTCACCCAGATGTCTCAGTCCATTCCAGGGAAACCTGTTTTCCCTGCACTGCCTCGACTTTCTAGCGAGGATGGACCACACCACGGTGGCACGTGGGACAGCACTGCTGGGGAAAGCCTCGTGGGAAAGCCTCGTGGGAAAGCCTCGAGGGAAAGCCACAGATCCCTTTATCCAACGCGAAGGGTAGCGTAGACACTGCTGCTTCAGCTCGGGAGGAAAGCGCACGTGCATTCCCCCACTCGAGGACGAACGACTGACTCCCCTGGGGAGACTCCAGAAGTACACCGAAGATCCATGTCAGCACTGGAGGTGATGCCTCAGGTTCCGGCACGTCTCCACACAAGATCTTAGGCCCCGGCATCACGGGAGAGGAATCCCGAGAGGCCCCCGAGCAACTCGCATGGGGACTGGCCTTTCCTGAGGCCACCGCAGCGGTTCCCTGAGGTCCCCGTCGTAAGTCGAGAGCACCTGCCGCAACTCGAGAAAATCCAGGAGGTTCTCCCCTCCAGGCGAGATGAGGCCCATTTCCGCTGAGGCGTCTCGAGGTTACTCACACCTAACCTCTGGAACTTCCAAAGGGTCCCTCACACCCTTTCTGCAACTCAAGAATTTCCCCGACATACCCGTCTCCACTCGAGAGGAAGCACGAGAGTCCCGCCCACATCCATAGGAGCCCCGTTTCCGCCTCCTAGCTCGAGAGGAGGGATCCTTTCCCTGCGTGGTCGGGAAAGAATTCCCGGCATTCCTGTCGCATCTCAAGAGGAGACGCTCTCCACAGGAAAGAGAGGAACTCCAGGGTCGTGCCACCATTCCCAGAGTCCCCAGATGTCTCAGTCCATTCCAGGGAAACCTGTTTTCCCTGCACTGCCTCGACTTTCAAGCCGAGGATCGACTCACACCACGGTGGCACGTGGGACAGCCCTGTGGGAAAGCCTCGTGGAAAGCCTCGTGGGAAAGCCTCGTGGAAAGGGGAAAGGGAAAGCCACAGATCCCTTGATCCACGCGAAGGGAAGCGTGACACTGCTGCTACAGCTCGGAGGAAAGCGCACGTGCATGCCCCCACTCGAGACGAGGACTGACTCCCCTGGGGAGACTCCAGAAGTACCCCAAGATCCATGTCAGCACTGGAGAGGAATCCTCAGGTTCCGGCACCGACTCCACACAAGGTCTTAGGCCCGGCATCGACGGGAGAGGAATCCGAGAGGCCCCCGAGCAACTCGCATGGGGACTGGCCTTTCCTGAGGCCACCAGAGCGGGTCCCTGAGGTCCCCGTCGTAAGTCGAGAGCACCTGCCCGCAACTCGAGAAAATCCAGGAGGTTCTCCCCTCCAGGCGAGATGAGGCCCATTTCCGCTGAGGCGTCTCGAGGCTAATCACACCTAACATCTGGAACTTCCAAAGGGTCCTTCACACCCTTGCTGCAACTCAAGAAGTTCCCCGACATACCCGTCTCCACTCGAGAGGAAGCACGAGAGTCCCGCCCACATCCAGAGGAGCCCCGTTTCCGCCTCCTAGCTCGAGAGGAGGGATCCTTTCCCTGCGTGGTCGGGAAAGAATTCCCGGCGTTCCCGTCGCATCTCAAGAGGAGGCGCTCTCCACAGGAAAGGCGAGAGGAACTCCAGGGTCGTGCCACCATTCCCAGAGTCCCCAGATGTCTCAGTCCATTCCAGGGAAACCTGTTTTCCCTGCACTGCCTCGACTTTCAAGCCGAGGATCGACTCACACCACGGTGGCACGTGGGACAGCCCTGCGGGAAAGCCTCGTGGGAAAGCCTTGTGGGAAAGCCTCGAGGAAAGCCACAGATCCCTTGATCCACGCGAAGGGAGGCGTGACACTGCTGCTACAGCTCGGAGGAAAGCGCACGTGCATGCCCCCACTCGAGACGAGGACTGACTCCCCTGGGGAGACTCCAGAAGTACCCCAAGATCCATGTCAGCACTGGAGAGGAATCCTCAGGTTCCGGCAGCGACTCCACACAAGTCTTAGGCCCGGCATCGACGGAGAGGAATCCCGAGAGGCCCCGAGCAACTCGCATGGGGACTGGCCTTTCCTGAGGCCACCAGAGCGGGTCCCTGAGGTCCCCGTCGTAAGTCGAGAGCACCTGCCGCAACTCGAGAAAATCCAGGAGGTTCTCCCCTCCAGGCGAGATGAGGCCCATTTCCGCTGAGGCATCTCGAGGCTAATCACATCTAAACTCTGGAACTTCCAAAGGGTCCTTCACACCCTTGCTGCAACTCAAGAAGTTCCCCGACATACCCGTCTCCACTCGAGAGGGAGCACGAGAGTCCCGCCCACATCCAGAGGAGCCCCGTTCCG
>NW_017191535.1:0-21586 GCF_001704415.2 Capra hircus
TTGCGTCATGTTGGTATTTGGCGGTGTCCTGTGGTCCATAGGATGCCTATGGTTTCCCGGTCGTAGAGTCGACTGAGCTTTACTGCCCTGGCCTTGAGAAAATTCCAGGAGGTTCTTCCCAGGGCTCAGGGCGAGATGAGAAGCCCTTTTCCAGTGAGGCGGTGTCTAGAGCTAATCACATGCTGAGCCTCTGAATTCTTCACAGGGTGCTTCAACCCGTTGCTGCAAACTCAAGAGTTCCCGAATACGTTCATCGAGAGAAGGCCGAGAGTCGCTAGCGCCACATTCAGAGGAGTCCCGTTTTCCGGCCATGATTAGATCAGAGGAGGGATCGTTTCCGGCTGTGTGGTCGTGAAAGAATTCGGGTTCCCAGCGGCGCTCTCAAGAGGAGGCGCTCTTTTGCAGACAGGGATAAAGGAAGACCGCAAAGGCACTCCGATGGTCAGACGGATCGGCATCTTGCTGGGATGCCCAGAATCCGGAGGAGAGTGCTCAGGAAAGAACTACTCTTGTGCGGTCATACCGCAATATCGGGAACGATTGGCCTCTAGAATGCAGCCGGGTGTCCGGCTAGAGACCACCGCCCAGGCCGGTGGGAATGAAACGGTAGTATTGTGGTGCTCTCCGTGTGGCGGATGATCTGGGCGGGCCAAGCACCGCCTGTGTTGGCCCTCCATGTGCAATGCTTCTTTGTACTACCCCTTCCCTCCTAATTAATTTCTTAATCTCATGCTTATTCATTAATAAATACAGCCAAGACTTTCCACATCAACGGCCGCGTCCTTTTCTGACAGAGCTCTCACTGTGAAGCCCTTGCAGTGTGCAACCACCACCCCCTAAGCCCTCCCCAACACGGCCTGAGCACCTATGTGCAAAGGCAAGGGCAGGATTGGAGCTGAGGCAAGGAAGGCACCAGTGGCGTCTCCCAGGCTCGCTCAGACAGCTCCTTCCTGGGGAGGGAGCCGTAAAAGCAAGGCAAGTCTGGGCAAGGCGAGCCCCCGGCCGAGCAGCCTCGCGCCAGAACTCTGCCAGATCGGGGCTCTGAGCAGAGCTAGAGCTCTGCCGTACTGGAGGCCCACTTAGCTCCGTGCAAGCAGGGCTTTCCTCTTGACTGGGCTCGGCTGCCTCCTCTTCTCCCGAGGAGGCTCGCTTCCCTGCTGGCTGTGCTACTCGCCTATCAGGCGGGCGGCGCAGGGCTCCTCCAGCAGGTCTTGCCTCAGGGGCTGCTTCCCCTGAGTTGGGGCTGTGGGCGGGAACCCAGACACGCAGGATCAGGCCCCAACCACCTGCACATGTCTCTGCTGGGGAGGAGAGTGCTAGGGAACCTACGTCTCTCACACACTTTCTAGGCACCCACGGAGTCAGCCTCTGGGAGTGTGGGGATGCAAAACCCAGCCAGGGGCCCTTGGAACCTGGTGCTCTCCGTGCGGAGCTTTGTCTGGGCGGCCAAGGAACCGCTGAAGGAGCCCTGCTGTTGCCCTTCGCTTCCCTCTGACAGAGCTTTCACTGCTGGAGCCCTTGGCAGTGTGCAACCCACCAGCCCCTAAGCCCTCCTCAAGGACGCTTGGGACCTAAGTGCAAAGGCAAGGCAGGGGTAGAGCTGAAGCCAGGAAGGCGCCAGTGGCGTTTCCGAGCCTCACACAGCCTGCTCCTTCCTGGGGAGGGAGCCTTAAAGCAAGGCAAGTCTGCGCAAGGCTCGCCTATGGCAGAGCATCTTGGTGCCAGGAACTCTGCCAGATCGGGCCTCTGAACAGAGCTAGAGATCTGCCGTACTGGAGTCGCACTTAGCTTCGTGTAAGCAGGGATTTCAGCTTGACGGGGACTTGGCTGCCTCCTCTTCCCCCGAGGAGGCTCGCTTCCCTGCTGGCTGTGCACTCGCCTATCAGGCGGGGGCGCAGGGCTCCTCCAGCAGGTCTTGCCTCAGGGGCTGCTTCCCCTGAGTTGGGGCTGTGGGCAGGAACCCAGACACGCAGGATCAGGCCCCAAACCACCTGCACATGTCTCTGCTGGGGAGGAGAGTGCTAGGGAACCTACGTCTGTCATACACTTTCTGGGCACCCAAGGAATCAGCCTCCGTGTGTGCGGGGCTGAAAACCCCAGCCAGGGGCCCTGGGAGCCTGGTGCTCTCCGGTGCGGCGCTGATTCTAGGCGGCCTAGAAACCGCTGGAGGAGCCCTGCAGTTGCCCTTCCCTTCCCTCTGACAGAGCTCTCACTGCTGAAGCCCTTGGCAGTGTGCAACCCACCACCCCCTAAGCCCTCCCCAACGACGCCTGGCACCTATGTGCAAAGGCAAGGCAGGATTGGAGCTGAGGCAAGGAAGGCACCAGTGGCGTCTCCCAGGCTCGCTCAGACAGCTCCTTCCTGGGGAGGGAGCCTAAAAGCAAGGCAAGTCTGGGCAAGGCGAGCCCCCGGCCGAGCAGCCTCGCGCCAGAAACTCTGCCAGATCGGGGCTCTGAGCAGAGCTAGAGCTCTGCCGTACTGGAGGCCCACTTAGCTCCGTGCAAGCAGGGCTTTCCTCTTGACTGGGCTCGGCTGCCTCCTCTTCTCCCGAGGAGGCTCGCTACACTGCTGGCTGTGCTCTCGCCTATCAGGCGGGCGCGCAGGGCTCCTCCAGCAGGTCTTGCCTCAGGGGCTGCTTCCCCTGAGTTGAGGCTGTGGGCGGGAACCCAGACACGCAGGATAAGGCCCCAACCACCTGCACATGTCTCTGCTGGGGAGGAGAGTGCTAGGGAACCTACGTCTCTCACACACTTTCTAGGCACCCACGGAGTCAGCCTCTGGGAGTGTGGGGATGCAAAACCCAGCCAGGGGCCCTTGGAACCTGGTGCTCTCCGTGCGGAGCTTTGTCTGGGCGGCCAAGGAACCGCTGAAGGAGCCCTGCTGTTGCCCTTCGCTTCCCTCTGACAGAGCTTTCACTGCTGGAGCCCTTGGCAGTGTGCAACCCACCAGCCCCTAAGCCCTCCTCAAGGACGCTTGGGACCTAAGTGCAAAGGCAAGGCAGGGGTAGAGCTGAAGCCAGGAAGGCGCCAGTGGCGTTTCCGAGCCTCACACAGCCTGCTCCTTCCTGGGGAGGGAGCCTTAAAGCAAGGCAAGTCTGCGCAAGGCTCGCCTATGGCAGAGCATCTTGGTGCCAGGAACTCTGCCAGATCGGGCCTCTGAACAGAGCTAGAGATCTGCCGTACTGGAGTCGCACTTAGCTTCGTGTAAGCAGGGATTTCAGCTTGACGGGGACTTGCTGCCTCCTCTTCCCCCGAGGAGGCTCGCTTCCCTGCTGGCTGTGCACTCGCCTATCAGGCGGGGGCGCAGGGCTCCTCCAGCAGGTCTTGCCTCAGGGGCTGCTTCCCCTGAGTTGGGGCTGTGGGCAGGAACCCAGACACGCAGGATCAGGCCCCAAACACCTGCACATGTCTCTGCTGGGGAGGAGAGTGCTAGGGAACCTACGTCTGTCATACACTTTCTGGGCACCCAAGGAATCAGCCTCCGTGTGTGCGGGGCTGAAAACCCCAGCCAGGGGCCCTGGGAGCCTGGTGCTCTCCGTGTGGCGCTGAATCTGGGCGGCCAAGCAACCGCTGGAGGAGCCCTGCAGTTGCCCTTCCCTTCCCTCTGACAGAATTCTCACTGCTGGAGCCCTTGGCAGTGTGCAACCCACCAGCCCCTAAGCTCTCCTTAAGGAGGACTGGGACCTAAGTGCAAAGGCAAGGCAGGATTGGAGCTGAGGCAAGAAAGGCGCCAGTGGCGACTCCCAGGCTCCTGCTGCCTGCTCCTTCCTGGAGAGGCAGCCTAAAAGCAAGGCAAGTCTGGGCAAGGCTAGCCCCCGGCAGAGCAGCCTCGCGCCAGGAACTCTGCCAGATCGGGGCTCTGAGCAGAGCTAGAGCTCTGCCGTACTGGAGGCGCACTTAGCTCCGTGCAAGCAGGGCTTTCAACTTGACGGGGCTGGGCTGCCTCCTCTTCCCCCGAGGAGGCTCGCTTCCCTGCTGGCTGTGCACTCGCCTATCAGGCGGGGGCGCAGGGCTCCTCCAGCAGGTCTTGCCTCAGGGGCTGCTTCCCCTGAGTTGGGGCTGTGGGCAGGAACCCAGACACGCAGGATCAGGCCCCAACCACCTGCACATGTCTCTGCTGGGGAGGAGAGTGCTAGGGAACCTACGTCTGTCATACACTTTCTGGGCACCCAAGGAATCAGCCTCCGTGTGTGCGGGGCTGAAAACCCCAGCCAGGGGCCCTGGGAGCCTGGTGCTCTCCGGTGCGGCGCTGATTCTAGGCGGCCTAGAAACCGCTGGAGGAGCCCTGCAGTTGCCCTTCCCTTCCCTCTGACAGAGCTCTCACTGCTGGAAGCCCTTGGCAGTGTGCAACCCACCAGCCCCTAAGCCCTCCTCAACGGACGCTGGCACCTATGTGCAAAGGCAAGGCAGGATTGGAGCTGAGGCAAGGAAGGCGCCAGTGGCGTCTCCCAGGCTCGCTCAGCCTGCTCCTTCCTGGGGAGGGAGCCTAAAAGCAAGGCAAGTCTGGGCAAGGCTAGCCCCCGGCAGAGCAGCCTCGCGCCAGGAACTCTGCCAGATCGGGGCTCTGAGCAGAGCTAGAGCTCTGCCGTACTGGAGGCGCACTTAGCTCCGTGCAAGCAGGGCTTTCCTCTTGACTGGGCTCGGCTGCCTCCTCTTCTCCCGAGGAGGCTCGCTACACTGCTGGCTGTGCTCTCGCCTATCAGGCGGGGCGCAGGGCTCCTCCAGCAGGTCTTGCCTCAGGGGCTGCTTCCCCTGAGTTGGGGCTGTGGGCGGGAACCCAGACACGCAGGATCAGGCCCCAACCACCTGCACATGTCTCTGCTGGGGAGGAGAGTGCTAGGGGAACCTACGTCTGTCACACACTTTCTAGGCACCCACGGAGTCAGCCTCTGGGTGTTCGGGGCTGCAAAACCCAGCCAGGGGCCCTTGGAACCTGGTGCTCTCCGTGTGGCGCTGAGTCTGGGCGGCCAAGCAACCGCTGAAGGAGCCCTGCTGTTGCCTTTCGATCCCTCCTACAGAACTCTCACTTCTGGAGCCCTTGGTAGTGTGCAACCCACCAGCCCCTGAGCCCTCCTCAAGGACGCTTGGGACCTAAGTGCAAAGGCAAGGCAGGGGAAGAGCTGAAGCCAGGAAGGCGCCAGTGGCGTCTCCCAGCCTCACACAGCCTGCTCCTTCCTAGGGAGGGAGCCTAAAAGCAAGGTAAGTCTGGGCAAGGCTCGCCCATGGCAGAGCAGCCTCGCGACGGGAACTCTGCCAGATCGGGGCTCTGAGCAGAGCCAGAGCTCTGCCGTACTGGAGGCGCACCTAGCTCCCTGCAAGGAGGGCTTTCAAACCCCAAACAATGAACCACATACCCCAAACCCCGAACCACATACCCAAACATGGAACCCGAACCCCAAACCCCATATCCTGAATCTGAACCCCTATCCCAACCGCAAACCCCAAACCCTGAACAGGGAACTCCAAACCCCTTACCCGAACTCAAAACCCCTAACCCAATCCCCAAACTCCGAACCCCAAACACCTAACCCGTACCGTGAACCCCTAACCCTAACCCAAACCCCTAACCCGAGCCCTAAACCCCAAACCCAAACCCCGACCCTCAAGCCCCGAACCGCAAATCCTGAAACACGTAGCCCAAACCCCGAATCCATAACTCCGAACCCCAATCCAGAACCCAACCCCGAACCCCAAACCACTAGCCCGAACCCCAAACCCAAACCCAAACCGCACACCCCTAAACCGAACCCCAAACCCTGAACCCAAACCCCTAACCTGTACCCCCACCCCACACCCCGAACCCGAACCCCAAACCCCTAACCCGAATCGCAAACCCCTAACCTGAACCCCAAATCCCAAACCCCAATCCCAAACCGCAAACACCAAAACCGAACCCTAAACCCCGAAACCCCAACCCCCAAACCCAAACTCCAAACTGCTAACCCGAACCCCAAACCCCAAACCCCTAACCGGAACCCCAAACCTCAAATCCAAAACCGCACACCCCAAACCTCTAAGCCGAACCCCGAACTGCCAACCCCTAATTCCTAACCCGAACAGCAAAACTCGAAACTGCACCTCACACCCCCAACCCCAAACCATGAACCCAATCCCCTGAACCCCAAACCCCAAACCTCAAATCTCGACCCCCGAACCACAAACCTCACATACTCAACCCCTAATCGGAACCTCAAACCCGAATCCCCAAACCCCAAACCCAAATCCTAAACCCCTAATCCCTAACCCAAACCGTCAACCCAGAAACCGAACCCCTAATCCCCAACCCCCAACCCTCAACCCAAACCCCAAACCCATAACTGGAACCCCAAACCGCGAACCCCTCACCCAAATCCCAAACTCCAAACCCCAAACCCCTAAGCCTTAACCTAAACTGCCAACCCCTAACCCGAACCGAGAATCCCTACCCCGAACCCCAAACCCCAAATCCTAACCGCGAACCCCTAACCCAAACCCCAAACCCAAACCGCGAACCCCAAACCCCTAACCCGAATCCCAAATCCCCAACCCCAACCGTGAACCTCAAACCCCAAACCCCTAACCCTAACCTCAAACCCCAAACCCCAACTGCGAACCTCTAAACCAATCCGAGAACCCCTAACCTGATCCCCAAACCCCAAACCCAAGCCCCAAACTCAAACCGCGAGCCCCAAACCCCAAACCCTTAACCCGATCCTCAAACCCCAAACCCCAACTGCAAACCCCTAATCTGAACCGAGAACCCATAACCTGATCCCCAAACCCCAAACCCCTAAGCTGAACCTTGAACCCCTAATCGGAACCCCAAACCCCAAACGAGAACCGCGAACCCGGAACCCCAAACCCTGAACTCCAAACCCCAAACCCGAACCCTGAACCCTAACCCGAACCCGAATCCAAACCCTAAGAAGGGAGGGGATTCCCGTAACCCGAACTCTGAACCTGAACCCTAACAAGTTGAGGGGATGCCGGCACCCTAACCCTAACCCTAACCCTAACAATAAAACTCTAAAAGAAAAAGAAACTTTTCTGGCCTAAGCCCCGCCCCTTGCGGTCCCCCATCCGCTCAAAGCAAAAAAGGCAAGCCCGGACTGGAACTTCTGACCCACAAAGCCAGATTGCATGTTTACTCGGCCGTCAGCCTAACCGCTATGCTAACAAAGCCCCCCGGGTTTCATGCTGCTCCCAGGCACTCTTCAAGCCTCGGCCCGCCAGGGCAGGCTAATAAAGAACTATGGGCCCCATTAGCGCTCACTTTAAGCCCTAACCGTAACCTGAACCCTGACCCTGACCTGAACCCTAACCCAAACCCGAACTCTAAGAAGAGGGGGGTTCCCCGAATTCTAACCCTAACCCCGAACCCGAACCCGAGCGAGTTGGGGGGTTGCCCGAACCCTAACCCTAAGCTTCACAATAAACCTCTAAAATCAAAAGAAACTTTTCTGGTCTAAGCCCCGCCTCTTGTGGTCCCCCGCCCCCTAAAAGGGAAAGAGTTAAACCCGGGACTTGAACTCCTGACCTACAGACCCTAGTCTGCCTGACTTACCAGCCTGCCTAACCGCTATGCTACAGAGGCTTGCTGTTTCAGGCAGCGCTCCCGGGCCCTCTTCAAGCCTCTGCGCGCCAGGGTCTGGCTCTATAGAATATCATGGCTGTCCTAGGTCATCTTTGCTTCTTATCCCTAAATCATAGACAGATGAGCTGAGAAAAAGCTTGGGTTGTCTCGGTGGGGTGGATCTGCTTGTCCTTGTGTTTCCCCTGGAGGCAGTCGCGGTCCCGCGGGCCTGGCCTGGCAGGGGGCGTGGGGGCGGGGCGCACCGTGCGCGCGTCGGGGGCGGGGCGAGCCTGGGCGGCTGGTCAGGGGCGCGGCTCACGGGAGCGGGTCTGGGGCGGGGTGAACATGGCGGCGCCTCGGGGCCAGGGGTCCCCAGTTGTGCTCTCAGGGCTCGCCATTGCAGCTGGGACTGCTCGTTTCGTGGGCTCCTGGGTCCCCGTCGATTGGCATCCAGCGAGCAGAGCGCAGGGCTGTGGACCACAGGTAAGGGAACTCGGACTCGGCGGAGCAGGGAACCATGTCTTCTGCCCTTTGTTTGCAGTCTCGGAGCCGACTGAAATGGCGATCGCAGAAAAGCCTCGCCTTTGGGGCCGAGGGTTTTACCGCTTCACCCCTTTGCATACAGCTCAGACCCGCGCGCTTTTCCCAAGCAGCCGAGTGTATTGCTTCCTACAGGCCTGGAGAGGATAACAGGCAGGAAGGCCAGGGGTCTCCAGACAGAGAAAATAAACTGCAAGTGTCAGACGTTTTTTTCTCTCTCTTAAGAGGCAGGAGGAGACCAAAGAGGGCTGCGGTTTTTTTTTCTCCATCTTGATACAAATGTAAAAGAAGGTTTCTCTGAAAATTCTGTGTTGCCATGACAACTCCTGGCTCCACCTGAATTTAACTTTTCTCAAACCTTGAACTAAGCAATGCATTGTTCTTATGGAAATGTTTGTCTTAAGGTATGTTAATGTCTTCAGGTCAGTTCCCCCTAAGGGCTCAGAAACGACTCGACAAACCGGTTTGTCTTACTCATACCTGGTTCTCTTAACCTCTGTGAATGAAACTATATATTTGCTTGGAAATCTGCCTTTCTTCAAGATTCATGTCCATCATTTTCTGGCCTGGGATGACTCATCTGCTGCCAATGTGATCTCAATGCATGCTGTGGGTGAGGGGCCTGGTGCCATTCTCTGAGACATTGTCTTTCTTTCCTTAGCAGACTGCTAGTGGCTGTATAACATCTGGCTAAAGACTAGCAGGGGGTACTCTTTCTTCCCCCTTTGAATGTCTACGTCAGCAGCTCTCTCGATCTCTTTTCTACTTGAATCAAACTTTTTCACAGAAAACCTCTGAGCCATCAAGCTTCGTCACTTGCCCTGGATTGAATTCTCCTCTGGAGGCCAAGAATGCTGGCATCTTTTGTGGTTTAGCAGCCACCTTTCAGCCTTTTGTAATTCATATTGAATCTTCATTTCAGATGGCAGATGCATTCCACGGTATTGCCAACTGAAGTCTTGTCATCGCTATGGAGTCTCTGTCCATGGCTTGAGGGTATTTTTCAGCAATCATGTATCATTTCCAGTGTGCCAGTCTTGTCATCCTCATTCCATCCATAGCAAAGTCTTTTATTAATGTTGACGTGATTGAAGGGGAATTGTTTGTTTCAATTCCCTTTCAGATTGTTATTTGCTGGTGTATACAGATAACACTGTGTCGTCATTCATTTGTATCCGTTTGGACAGCTTGATAGTTGTCTTTAGTTTCTTTAATTTCTCATAATTGAAGATGACCCTGGCTCATATATTTACAGTCTCACCCCTAGTCTCAGTCATTTCTTCAAAGAACTGTCCTTTTTTTAACATGACATTATTTTTGACTGTGCTGGGTCTTTATTGCTCCTTTGTCTAGTTGTAGTGAGCAGAGGCTACCTTCTAGTTGCTGTGCCATGGCTTCTCATTGCAGTGCTTTCTCTGTGTGCAGAACTTGGGCTCTGGAGCATGCAAACGTCAAGAGTTGTTCAAGGGCTTCATTGCCCCTGGGCGTGTGGAATCTTCTACACAGGAATTGAACCCGTGTTCCCTGCATCGGTAGGCAGCTTCTTTACCACCAGGCCATCGGAGATGTTTCCTGTTCCCTTTTATTAGAGAAGGATATTTAAAACATACATGTAGGAGCTCAATATGCTCAGCTGACAATACATGGAGATATATCTCCATGTATTCCAGCTCACCTTTGAACATATTCAGTTAAAGGTAATTTGTGATGATGTCTCCAACCTGATCCACCACGACATGGACATTGTAACGTTTCCTTTTGTTTATCTGGAACTTTGCCTTCCAATGGTAAGATACCTGGCTTCCACCGCTTGTCATACACAGAATTCAGTGCTTGTCCCACGTGGTTACTGAAAAAAAAAAAACTGTCAGATTGTCTTTCAAAGGGGGCTCTGCGTGCATCGCACCAGTATCTTGAGTATGTTTTTGTATGATAGTTTACTATCAGTATACCCTCAGTGGCCAGGTGTCTATTTCAGTCGTTACCAATTATGAATGGGCTTGTTTGCTCTAGTGTTCTTGGACAATTCGAGTACAGTTTCTTTGTCAGATGTGCATTTGTTTAGGAAAAGAGTTTTATTGATTGTTGGCTGTGTTGCATCTTTGTGTGTGGGCTTTTCTCTAGTTTTGGTGAGCATGGGCCATAACGAGTGGTTTGCAGGCTTCTCACTGCAGTGTGTCCTCTTGTTGAGGGGCACAGGCTCACGGGCTTCAGTGGCTGCGGCATGTGAACTCGGCATCGTGGCTTCCAGGATCTAGAGCACAGGCTCGGCAGTTGTGGCACACGGGCTCCATAGGATGTGGCATCTTCCCATCCTAGGGATCGCACATGCATCTCCAGCACTGGCAGGTGGATTCTTGACTATGGAACCACCAGGGCATATTTGAGATTCTAGTTTTCCACACACGTATCTAGTGAAAGAGGCCAGGATCAAGAGGCATGGCAGCTGGGAATCCTCAGCCACAGCTCTGGTGTGCTATCCAAAGCTCTGGGGCCTTTGGTGAGCAGCTCAGCTTCCCTGGGACTGTTTCCTCCCGTCAGAAATGCCCTGCTTTTGGACTGTAGCCCACCAAGCTCCTCTGTCCCTAGGATTTCTGAGACCAGAGTACTGCAGGTGGTGCCATTTCCTTCTCTGCTGCTGCTGCCACGTCGCTTCAGTCGTGCCTGACTCTGCGCGACCCCATAGACAGCAGCCTACCAGGCTCCTCTGTCCCTGGGATTCTCCAGGCAAGAACACTGGAGTGGGTTGCCATGTCCTCCTCCAGTACATGAAAGTGAAAAGTGAAAGTGAAGTCACTCAGTGAAGTCGTGTCCGACTCTTAGTGACCCCGGGGTTGCAGCCTACCAGGCTCCTCTGTCCGTGGGATTCTCCAGGCAATGGTACTGGAGCGGGCTGCCATTGCCTTGTCTGATTTCCTTCTCTGCAAGATAGCGTTTGGAAGCTCTTTTCTCCTGGATATTGCTTTTGATGAAGGAAGGGGGTTCCCTTCCAGGGCTTGAGAGTGAGTTCTTGTCTGACACTGGGCAATGAGTTGTCTGAGGAGAGGAGTGCTGTCCAAGCGAGAGGCTTCATTGGGAAGGGCTGCCGGGGTGGAGGGCAGGAGGGTGAGGGAAACGGAGAGAACCACTCTGTCACGTGGCTCGCACTCTCAGGTTTTATGGTCATCGGGTTCATTTCTGGTTTGTCTCTTGCCAGGCATTCTGAATTGGGATCCTTCTTGGGGGCACACGCATCACTCAGCCGAGATGGATTCCAGCGAAGTGCATCCTGGGAGGTTGGTAGGACCTCTGAACTGGAGCCTCCCATCTCCTGACCTCTCCAGAATTCTGGTTGGTGGTAGCTTGTTCGTTCCTTGTTCCTTCCCAGGACCTCCTGTTGTGAGATGACTCCTGCAAGTGTTTTCTTTTCTCTGTTGCCTGGCCAGGGTGGGTGGTCCGTGGTTCATTTAGCAGTTTCTTTTTGGTTCTCTCGAGTAAGGTCCTCCACAGGGTAAATGTATGAAATGATAAAAGGCAATGTGTTAACTCATTTGTATTCATAATTGGGTAAGTTGGCTTGTTTTGTGTATGTTAGACCTGATCACCAGACCGAAGGTCATGTAGAACGTTTGTAGTTTTCTAAAATTTCAATAGTTTTTAAAATGGAGTTACCTTGTTGCAAAGTTTGTGTGTATGTTCATATTTTTTTAAACAGTTATTTCTTTTTAGTTGATTGATCATTGCTTTACAATATTGGTTTGATTTGTCATACATCCACATGAATTGACCATAGGTGTACCTATGTCCTCTTGCTCTGGAATCTCCCTCCCACCTCGCACGCATTCCCACCTCTCTAGGTTACTACTGAGCCCCAGTTTGAGTTCCCTGAATCATACAGCAAATTCCCATTGGTTGTCTATTTACAAAGGTTGGTGTACCTGCATCCATGCTGCTCTCTCCATTCATCTCACCCTCTCCCTCTTGTTCCCCACCCTCGTCTGGAAGTCTGTTCTCTATGTCTGCACCTCCATTGCTGCTCTGTGAACAGACTCGTCAGTACCATCCTTCTAGATTCCATGTTTTTCTCTCTTTGACTGACTTCCCTCCCCTTTATTAGAACAAACTCACATGTGTTCCTTTTTATGGCTGCATTCCATACAGGCTCTGATTGTTCCTTAGCCATGTTTTGCGGAGGGTCATGGAGCTATTCTGCTCCATTTCAGTTTGGGCTTCCAGTCTGAGTGCTCGCAGCAGAGCTGCTTCTGGGTGAGCCCTCTGAGGTCTGTGAGCGCCGGGCTGCCCGCTCTTCTCCTGTGGCCCGCAGGGGGGCGCCAAAGCCCCCTCTGACCCGCGGGCGCAGGACGCTTTGCCTTTAGGCTCTGCCCCGTGAGCAGCTGGCGGGAGCTTTGTCTCCTCAGGACCATCAGGGCTCAGGCTTCTGGATAACAGGGCTGCATCCAGGCTGAGAGGAGCAGGGTTGCCTCAGTGCCCACCAGCAGGGAGGCGCTGCAAGAGCGAAAAATGAGGACGGAGTAGACGTTTCCTGTGTCCAGCTGAGGGCTGACTGGAGGTCCATCTCGGAGGACTCAGGGGGAAAGAGCTCCGTGTGCAAAGCGGTGGGTTTTCAGTTCGATTTGCGTTAGATGATGTAGAGGATGAACACTGATGTTCTTCCGTGTAGGTGGCCGTTTTCCTGTCACTGTTTCTTGAGAAGACTGTCCTTTCCTCTTCGCTCGTTCCTGGTTTGATTTTCAGGAACTGACCATGTACATGTGGGTTCGTTTCTGGGCTCTCTATTCTCTCCTGGAGTCCATGTGTCTGTGTTCCTGCCAGTTCCTCACTGTGGTGGTCACTACAGCTCCGTGATGTAGTTTGAAGAGGGTTAGGAAGATGCCTCCAGCTGTGTTCCTCTTTCTCAGAGTCTTTTTGGCCGTTTAAGGTCCTGGTCAACAGTAGCAGTCTAATATGAGGAATATTTCTATTTCTGTGAAAAATGCCATTGAATGTTATTTTGTGATTGCAGTCCGTGTATTTGTTGATGACTTTGGTTGGAATGGACCTTTTAATTCCTCATTGTTCCAGTGCATGAGCGTGGAATAGTTTTCTGTGTATTTGTGTTTTCTTTGGTTTCTTTATCAGTGCTTTCTAGTTTTCTGACTA
Source organism: Capra hircus (assembly GCF_001704415.2). Lineage (NCBI taxonomy): Eukaryota > Metazoa > Chordata > Mammalia > Artiodactyla > Bovidae > Capra > Capra hircus. The sequence continues at coordinate 13,231 of NW_017191535.1, forward strand.
CTGGTCTTTTATGTTCTTGATTAAGTTTGTTGCTAGATGTTTTCTTTAAGTGGGAGTTTCTTAATTTTTTTTTCTGATTGTTATGAGTGTCTAGAAATGCAAGTGATTTTTGGACTGTAAATGGTAGTCTATTATATGATTGTAAATTGATCCCAAATGATTCAGCTTTACTGAAAGTAGTCTAACAACATTTTGTGAAGTGATGTGGAACGTTTTATCTGTAACATCTGTTTCTCCTGCAGTAGGTCATCCAGAGGACCCAAGACATGGTGGTTACTAAGAGACTTCCCACAGTACTTCTTCATTCCACGTGGACTCCTTCAAGGGCAGTGAGCATCGCAGCTTCCCTTGAACTTCGTCTGGGTAAGTCTTGGCCTGTATCAGAAAGCTTCCTGCCTGTCTACTCTAAATTTCTTTTGTGGTATTGACATGGTTGTTTTGAAACCTAGTATACTTTCCAGTCATTTAAAATGTACAGAAAATGCCTAGCAATGGGAACAAGTGCTAGCATTTGCCACATCATCTAAAAGACTCTATGTGTTTTATCCAAAATGGGTACCTTCTGCAGAACCAGCACATAATCTCCAAAATCAGGAAATCATATGGTATCTACGTTATAATGTAATCCACCGCCCCACTTCCACTTTGCAATGTTCAAGTGTATGAATATATCTTTTGTTTCCATCTTCATCCTTTTTTCTTTATTTAGAGTGTTACTGAGATTTTCAGTTATTTGGACAAACTTGATGGATTGAAAGCAGACATGGTGAATAAGGGTTCTGGGTGGCCTTTTCTATGTGGATTTTTTTTTCACTGAAGATGGTTTGAATATTTATTCGTGTTGTAACATGTATGAATCCTGCATTCTTTCTCCCCCCATAGTAATGAAAAATCAATACTATGCCATTTACCATTTAGATATTTGTAAGCATACAGTGTTGTAGCAGACAACCTTTTCTTGTTTTGCAAACCAGTTTAATAATGTGCACCTTGTGCGTGCTTTGGACAAACTCAGGAAACTGAGTCAGTGACTGAAATGGCCCAAGATATCACCTTAGATTCCATCTTCATCTGAAAACAAAACAGGCACTTCCTGGTGGTCCAGTGGCTGAGACTGGACACTCCCAAAGAAGGAGGCCCAGGTTCATTTCCTGATCCAAGAACTAGATCTCCCATGCCACAACAGAGAATTTGCATGCTGTAGCTAAATATCTGGCTTGCCTCAATGAAGGTTGACCTGGCGCAGCCAAATGAAAACAGAAACAAATATTTAAAAAAATACAACCAAAGGAAAGGAAGGGTATGGTGGCTGTGCAGATTTACGGCTTAGCTTTCCCTATCGATAGAAAAGAAAAAAGAGTTTCAAAAGACTGTGTCTCATCCTTCTATCTGGCATATAGAGAGGATTCCTTTGAAATGAGATTTCTCTGGTAAATGTGACTCACAGAAGAGCTGTCTTGAACTTGGGTTTCAGAGATGATCATGTGTCCTCTAAAAAAATAAAAGTTAATTGGGTCCAACTAATCCTCATGCTGAGGTGGTATATTTTGTGGTAGCATTTGCTCCCCTTCACTTTGCATGTATCCCCATTTGTTTACACTGTCATCTACTGAAGACATCCTGATATTTGAAAGTTTGTAGTGATTACCAAGTCGAGCTGTTGTATATAATCATGCGATCCTTTTTTGTCTGGACATGTTTTCAAAGCTGTTTAGTAAGTGCTGGACATGAAGGATTCAGGTCACAGGTGAGCCTTGTTTAGCTGTGGAAAAATCCAGCTATGTTTCTCTGTGGCTTGTGGGATCTTCTGGGGTAAGGGATCGAACTAGAGTGTCTTGCATTGTCAGGCAGATTCTTTACCACTGAGCCACCGGAGAAGCTGTGCCCTACCCCCTTTTCTTGAGTTGACTGGATCTAATAGGTGTGCAGTGCTACCTCACTGTTATTTTAGTTTGTCATTTCCTAATGCTATGTGGTTTTGAGTCTTTTTGATAGGCTTATTTACTATCTTTATATTTTTGTAGGCCAGGTGTTTAGGTGTATACATATTTTATGAGATTGTTCTAGATTTTTTGGTATATTTGGAGAACAATCCTTTATCAGATATCTATTTTATAAATATAGTTTCCTGTGGCTTGTGTTTAAGTTTTGTGAATAAGGTTTTTCACCGTTTCAATTTCTAATTTTTTAAAGTTGATGTTATATGTGTTTTCTATCCTTTTTTGGATAGCCTTTAGTGTGTTGTTGTTGTTGTTAAATTTTATAAGCAGAAGTGAGGTACCGTAGATACAGTTTTAAGCTAAGCTGAGGTGCCACAGATACAGTTTTGCCTTTTGTCTGTTGAGAAGTTTGAGTGAGTTTGGTGTACACTGTAACATTATGTCTACATTCATTTGACTGGATATAGCTTCCAGTTATTTGTCTAATTGGTTTTGGAGATATGATGGGAAGTCAGTTTTTCCAAGGGAAACTGAGGTCCATGAAACATGAACTCTTTTCGATCGGTCGGAATCACTTTCTGCTATTTCTGACAGATTTGACTTGTTTGGATATCTCATATGAGCGGAATCACAGAACGTTTGTCTTTTTTTGGTCTGGTTTATTTCACTTAATCTAATGACCATAAGGTTTGTCCACATTGTCGCATTGTCAGAATTACTGACTTTGAAGGGCCGAATCAGATTCCATTGTGTGTATACCACAGTTTGTTTATGGAATTGGCTGCCATGGACACTTCGATTGCTTCTGTTTGTTTGCCAGTGTGAATCATGCTGTTGTGAGTATGACGGAAGGAGTATCCATTTTTTTCAGCCCCCTTTCCCAATCCTTTTGGGTACATAGCATGAATTGGAATCGAACTATGTATTTCTTCCACGTGTTCGTTTTGGAGTCATTTGTGTAATGTCTTGCAGAGTGGCAGCACCATTTAATGTACTTTTTTGTATGGTGGAATACCGTTCAAGCTTCTGAATATACCTTGCGTTGCATATTCAGTCTCCCACCAACGGACACTTGAATGAGTTCTACCTTTGAGCTATTGTGAATGTCACTATGAATATTTGTGTACCAGTTTTTGTTTGAATTATTAACAAATACATTACCATATATAAAAGAAGCCACAAGGACCTACTGTACAGTTTAGGAAACTATTAAATATCTTATGATGATGTATAATGCAAGAGAATCTCCAAAGGAATATATGAAAAGCACATAATAACCATGATATTTATTGTGGCAACACTATGAGTTATCATAGCACTACTCAACGTGTATTTATACATGTCACTAAAATATTTACATCTGTAAGGATATTATAAAAAATTATATAAAAAATCAAGAATTCAAACAGAGAATAAATAAACTTCCTGTCATTGCTCGTCATCATTTATACACTCATACTACCTGTAACACTCATTGTATAAGTGCTGGACTAGCAATTGACATTCTTGTAAACCAAGAGATTGTGAAGGTGTAAGGAAATATAGCTTATTGAATTCCTTAATGAAGGATTCTAGAACTCTATGTCCATGAAGTGAATGAAATTCCGTTTTAGTGAGCCACATTCTTACTAGAGTGATGAGCCTCCACCCCACCCAACGTTAGTTCACAATGAAATCCTGCAGTCCTCTGGCCTCAATGTCTGCTTCCTGCTACCGAGAAAGAAAAGATGAGGAAGTCCTGACAAAACCGATGCTATTTTTCTTTTTCTGATTTGTATTTTATCGCAGGGCCTGGCAAAAAGAGGGCCCAACCTGTTTTTAGAGTTCCATCCCAAGGGTTCCTCCGGCATGTTCCCTATGTTGACAAACTGCTGATTATTTTCAACAAAGGACAATGATCTGCACTTGACTATCTGTTGCTTGAGCTGGAATAGCAGGCATCCCTTGTAGTGCAGTCGTTCATGCGGAAGTAGACATCCCTGAAGCAATAGTATAAGAGGAACACATTTATCATGTAGACATCGCATCCCATGCATTTGTAATAATTTTTCAGTTATACCCATCATCATCGGAGGAACTGACTTGTCCCAGTAATAACGAGAGGACCCAGTAGAACGGTTCCTTGACTTATGAGTACTTCCTATGAGTACCCTTATGAGTCCTTCTTCCAATGTTGTTTCTCCTAGTTTGGTCATGAACAGTAGAAGCTGATGGCAGTGGTCCTTGAAATGTATGTCGATTCCCAGGTGGCGCAGTTGATAAAGAAATACTCTGCCTACCAGTGCAGGAGGTGGAAGTGATGTGGGTTTGATCCCTGGTTCAGGAAGATAACAATTCATACACATGTTTTCTGGGAACCAGTTTGATACTCATGAGTTTTTTCTTCTGTATCCAGAAAAACAAATGCTGTTCAAGGACACTGAAAGAACCCTGATTTCGAAAATCAGATCTGTATTGTGAACAATGCTTCGATATCCGTGAGTCGAAGCATAGTATTATGCCTATCATCCTTGTATTTCCCTCAGTGAAATATGTTGAGGAAAACTCTTCATTCGTGGTCTAGAGTCACGAAGAAGCTAAATAGCATTCATCCTTTACGTTGACAACTGTGAATCTAAATCTCCTGTGAATCCTATGTGACAACCACACATACCAACATGAGTTATCAGTATTATATCGATATTTTTAGTCCTATTGTATGTCAACTAAAAAAATCAATATCTAATTGTACATGAAGTCAAGACATAAAGTCAGTGCAAATACAAAATGTTCCATCCTTTGAGAAAGGGAGAAAAACATCTCTGTGCTTAGCCTATCGCATTTTTATGGATTAGATCCTTAAGTAGTTTATTCACCACACCCTATGAATGATTCACAAGTCTTCAGAGAAGAAAGGGTCATTTCTCTTAAACAATGAGTAGTTCAACTCTTCTCAAAGCAAAGTCATAAGTGAGTCTAATTTTGCGTGAGCCCATGAAAACTCAGTGTTTTCATTATGCTTGTGCTTATGATGGGAGGAGGTCTGAGAAGGCGCTTCTGAAGGATTATTCATACCAGTCTTTCTCATATGTATGGAGTCTTTAAAGATCGAATCACCGAGGTGTTGCTTCTACACTTGTACTAGGCCGAGCAGCAACATTCCCTTTCTCCCTAAGTGCAGTAGACGTCTGTCTTCTGTCCTCTGGAGTATGTATTGCTTGAGCTCACCACAGCCTAGTAGATGGAAATCGTCAGGATATTCTGGAAACCCTTTGGATTTCAGTCTGCTCAGGAGGTTACCACTGCTGCAAACCTCTGGATTTTACCACGCACTTTTAACAACCTCAGATGAAGGATACAAGTCAACACTCGTGACAGCCACGGGCTTCCATGGCCTATCCATGATTGTTGGCTTTGCTTTCATAATCATCCTGTTTCTTATACCAACTAAACTGTCACTGTATTTTTTCATGACCATTTTATCTTTGACGGTTTTTAGATCTATTATGGATTTTCCTATATATCTTCACTCATCGGTGAGGGTCTTCTGTTAGTAGTAGTTACGACAACTGACTTCCAGTCAGTTAGCTGTGGCAGAATAGAAAAAAGAATGACCCACTGTATATTATTCGTATTATGTATCAATATATTATTCGTTTTATTGTTTGCAGTCATCCACTTCCAAGTTTCCGAAATAAACTTTCAGAAAAATCACATCCTTTGGAATGTCCGTTTGACTGAATAGGAGCACGGAAATGCTATTCCATAAAATTGTTTACAGTTTCCATTCCATTCCTCCTGTTTGATGTAGATATTGGCCTTTGGTTCTATCACTAGCTTTGCAAGTAAAAAAATTCATTAGAGCTCATATGGTAATTTTACTGTTGGCAATAAGTTTAGCATAAAATGAACACAGAAGAGGTTACAGTAGACCAAATATGAAAGTCAGTTGAAAAGAAAACATAGTGTTGAATGTTGACAGTAGGAATATAGTTATGAAGTTCCTTTATTATTATTCTATCCTTTCCCGTTTCTTTTGCAGGGGTGTTAATGTACAGATTCCAGTCCTATGGCTGGAGTGAAGAATAGTATCATGATTCTTGAGAGCAACTCTACTAAGTCTTCACGCTCATGTCACTCAAGGTTTTTTAATACCTATTATGTTAGTCGTGTTTGTAGTTTGTGAAGTCACATAAGTTGCATTCACTCAAGCAATAGTATCAAACAGCTATGGCATCAATTCTAGATGTGAATCGATATCGAATGTGAATCCATTTCACTGTGACAAGTGATTATTGCAGATATTCTATTCATGCCAGTAAGAAAGCTGTGCAGAAATAATATAATGTTTATGAAGAAAATAAGATTTGCTAATTTGTTGTATTATTCTCTTTCTTTTCAACAGATTGAATGACAACAGGCTCCACTTTTCATTCACTTGTATGACTATGAGCAGTTTGACCAAGTTGAAGAAGATGACTCGTTTGTAGTCTTCCTCATCAGCTCATTCCATCTACTGGCTTTCAAATCATTTAGTACAGAGCTCACCGTCTAGGTGTTCATCCAGTGTTTTGTTTGCTTATCATGCAGGATCATTTTCAAAGGAAAAGTATGTGTGTATGAGTTAGAGCTCTGATCCCAAGAGTCCATGTAGAAGCTTCCCCTGAGAAGTGTATCGTTTTTGCACCAATGCTACTGAAACGTGTGAATGTGGTATACCACGCATCCCAATAAGCGTCCAGAGCTTCACAGGCTGCTTCTTTGAAACGCCCAGTACTCATGACATTCCATTCATCTGAGGACTAAATATAGCCAACGTAGGCTGTGTTTGCCAAATAGACTTTGAAGTATTCTTCACACAGTCCTTCATCGACGCCAGTTTTCAGATCGAAGAAACCCTTGCTCCATGAAGTGTGTGAACACATATACTCATGTTTTGTTTGCGATTTTAAAGTCATTCTTCAGTTTTGTTGGAGGAATGGTTCTGTATATGCCCCGTGGATCTGTGCATGAAAGCCCTAATAACTAATGTGAATCGACTTCACTACCAAGGGATGTTTTCATATCTATTGAGGATTTAGTTCATGTATTTCGATTTTAACTTTCTGTCTTACAGCCTTGTTTGTAGATCAAAGCTATTTGAAAGTGTCATCTGGTTTTCAATGGCTTGTGAGGTTATTCATGAGTGGTTTATAAAACCGAATGGATTGTACGTAGCCATACTTTGTTGTCATTCTATGAATTTGAAGAATGTCTGAAGAATGTCTGCAGTGATGCCTTAAAGATTCATACAATTGATGTCCAATATTTATCTCAATAGACTTGCTTTCAATTTGTAGTTTCCTATGCATATGTCTTTCTTTATGGATTTGGGTAGAAGTCGTATTGGAACACTGAAAAATCTGTGATATCAGCCGTGCTGACCTTCTTTCCGGTGGTCATCATTAAGATTTTCACGCTCACTGTCACTTTGTGCAATGCTATGGATCCTAGTGGAAACAGGTGCCGTTCATCCTACTTTTGTGAAGATTGAACTCATCGTAGAAAGTGGAATTTGTTGAAATATTTATGGTATCAATATATCCTGTGTATATAATTACCCAGATTACGGGTGCGTATCTGATTGCTAAGTTATAAAATGTATGAGATAGATGTGATCCATCAATGGCGATTGGATACGTGGTGGAGAGGTATTTTGGTGATGCAAGAGATTTAAATGATGTGATCAGAGTATTTATATCCCTTTTATGTGGATAATGGGTCTTGGATCGATGTTTGAAACATTCCAACCTTGTCTTTTGTTATGCATGGGAAGTGTCCAAAACGAAGATGATGCAGGTACGTACTTCAAGGGTAAGTATAGGGTTGAGGGCGTGACTATGAAGTGGGTTAGGGTTAGGATGTGGATAGGGTGTCGGGTGAGGGAAGGGTTAAGGTTACAGTGTGCAGAACAGCCCCCCAACTTGTTAGGGTGAGGGGTGAGGCGTGAGGGTTAGGGTTAGGGGTGAGGGTGAGGGTAAGGCTTCAAGGTGAGGGTGAGGGTAAGGGTTCAGGGTGAGGGTGTGGGTGAGGGCGAGGGTAAGGGCTCGGGGTGAGGGTTCAGGGTGAAGGTGTGGGTCTCACATCTGATAAACGATTGCATTCCAAATATACCCTTCATTTCCTCGAACAGAGCTCTCACTGTTGGAGCCCTTGGCAGTGTGGAAGCCACCGGCCCCTAAGCCACCACAAGAACGCCTGGGGCCTAGGTGCAAAGGCAAGGCAGGAGCAGAGCTGAGGCCAGGAAGGTGCCAGTGGCGTCTCCCAACCTCGTGCAGACTGCTCCTTCCTGGGCAGGAAGTCTAGAAGCCAGGCAAGTCTGGGCAAGGCTCGCCCAGGCAGAGCAGCTGAAACAGCAAGGGGACTGGAGACCTGTGTGCTCTGTGTGGCGCTAATTG
>NW_017191536.1:0-10734 GCF_001704415.2 Capra hircus
CCTTTCCTGAGGCACCAGAGCGGGTCCCTGAGGTCCCCGTCGTAAGTCGAGAGCACTGCCGCAACTCGAGAAAAATCCAGGAGGTTCTCCCCTCCAGGCGAGATGAGGCCCATTTCCGCTGAGGCTTCTCGAGGCTAATCATACCTAACCTCTGGAACTTCCAGAGGGTCCTTCACACCTTGCTACAACTGAAGAAGTTCCCCGACATACCGTCTCCACTCGAGAGGAAGCACGAGAGTCCGCCTATATCCAGAGGAGACCGTTTCCGCCTCCTAGCTCGAGAGGAGGGTTCCTTTCCCTGCGTGTTCGGGAAAGAAATCCTGGCCTTCCCATCGCAGTTCAAGAGGGGGCGCTCTCCACAGGAAAGGCGGAGAGAAACTCCAGGGTCGTGCCACCATTCCCAGAGTCCCCCATGTCTCAGTCCACTCCAGGGAAAAACTGTTTTCCCTGCACTGCCTCGACTTTCAAGCCGAGGATCGACTCACACCACGGTGGCACGTGGGACAGCCCTGTGGGAAAGCCTCGTGGGAAAGCCTCGGTGGGAAAGCCTTGAGGGAAAGCCACAGATCCGTTGATCCACGCAAAGGGAAACGTGACTCTGCTGCTACAGCTCGGGAGGAAATCCCACGTGCCTGCCCCCACTCGAACCGAGGACTGACTCCACTGGGGTGACTCCAGAGGTACCCCAAGATCCTTGTCAGCACTGGAGAGGAATCCTCAGGTTCTGGCACCGACTCCACACAAGGTGTTAGGCCCGGGCTTCGACGGGAGAGGAATCCCGAGAGGCCCCCTAGCAACTCACATGGGGACTGGCCTTTCCTGAGGCCACCAGAGCGGGTCCCTGAGGTCCCCGTCGTAAGTCGAGAGCACCTGCCGCAACTCAAGAAAATTCAGGAGGTTCTCCCCTCCAGGCGAGTTGAGGACCATTTCCGCTGAGGCGTCTGGAGGCAAATCACACCTAACCTCTGGAACTTCCAAAGGGTCCTTCATACCCTTGCTGTAACTCACCCAAGTTCCCTGACATGCCCATCTCCACTCGAGAGGAAGCACGAGAGTCTGGCCCACATCGAGAGAGGAGCCCTGTTTCCGCCTCCTAGCTCGAGAGGACGGATCCTTTCCTGCGTGGTCGGGAGAGAATTCCAGGCGTTCCCGTCGCATCTCAAGAGGAGGCGCTCTCCACAGGAAAGGCGAGAGGAATCCAGGGTCATGCCACCATTCCAGAGTCCCCCAGATGTCTCAGTCCATTCCAGGGAAACCTGTTTTCCCTGCACTGCCTTGACTTTCAAGCCGAGGAATGACTCACACAACGGTGGCACGTGGGACAGCCCTGTGGGAAAGCCTCGTTGGAAATCCTCGTCGGAAAGCCTCGAGGGAAAGCCCCTGATCACTTGATCCTCGCGAAGGGAAGCGTGACACTGCTGCTACAGCTCGGGAGGAAAGCGCACGTGCATGCCCCCACACGAGACGAGGACTGACTCCCCTGGGAGACTCCAGAAGTACCCCAAGATCCATGTCAGCACTGGAGAGGAATGCTCAGGTTCTGGCACCGACTCCACAAAAGGTCTTAGGCCCTAGCTTCGACGGGAGAGTAATCCCGATTGGCCCCCGAGCAACTCGCATGGGGACTGGCCTTTCCTGAGGCCACAAGAGCGGGTCCCTGAGGTCCCCGTCGTAAGTCGAGAGCACCTGCCGCAACTCGAGAAAATCCAGGAGGTTCTCCCCCAGGCGAGATGAGGCCCATTTCCACTGAGGCGTCTCGAGGCTAATCACACCTAACCTCTGGAACTTCCAAAGGGTCCTTTAAACCCTTGCTCCAACTCAAGAAGTTCCCCAACATACCCATCTCCACTCGAGAGGAAGCACGTGAGTTCCGCCCATATCCAGAGGAGCCCCGTTTCCGCCTCCTACCTCGAGAGGAGGGATCCTTTACCTGCGCGGTCGGGAAAGAATTCCCGAAGTTCCCATCGCATCTCAAGAGGAGGCACTCTCCACAGGAAAGGCGAGAGGAACTCCAGGGTCGTGCCACCATTCCCAGAGTCCCCCAGATGTCTCGGTCCATTCCAGGGAAGCCTGTTTTTCCCTGCACTGCCTCGACTTTCAAGCCGAGGATCGACTCACACCACGGTGGCACGTGGGACAGCCCTGTGGGAAAGCCTCGAGGGAAAACCTCGATCGAAAGCCACAGATCCCTTGATACAAGCGAAGGGAATTGGAACACTGCTGCTACAGATCGGGAAGAAAGCGCACGTGCATGCCCCCACTCGAGACGAGGACTGACTCCCCTGGGGAGACTCCAGAAGTACCCCAAGTTCCATGTCAGCACTGGAGAGGAATCCTCAGGTTCCGGCACCCACTCCACCCGAGATCGTAGGCCCCGGCATCGACGGGAGAGGAATAGCGACAGGACCTCTAGCAACTCGCATGGGGACTGGCCTTTCCTGAGGTCACCAGCGCGGGTCCATGAGGTCCCCGTGGTAAGTCGAGAGCACCTGCCGCAACTCGGTAAAATCCAGGAGGTTCTCCCCTGCAGGTGAGATGAGGCCCGTTTCCACTGAGGTGTCTCGAGGCTAATCACACGTGAACTCTGGAACGTCTAAAGAGTCTTTCACAGTCATGCAGCAACTCAAGAAGTTCCCCGACATACCCGTCTCCACTCAAGTGGAAGCACGAGGGTCCCGGCCACATCCAGAGGAGCTCCGTTTCCGGCTCGTAGCTCGAGATGAGGGATCATTTCCCTACTTGGTCGGGAAAGAATTCCCGGCATTCCCATCGCATCTCAAGAGGAGGCGCTCTCCAAACGAAAGGGGAGAGGAACTGCAGGGTCGTGACACCATTCCAAGACTCCCCCAGATGTCTCAGTCCATTCCACAGGAACCTGTTTTCCCTGCACTGTCTCGGCTTTCACGCCGAGGATTGACTCACACCACCCTGACACGTGGGACAGCCCTGTGGGAGAGCCTCGTGGGAAAGACTCGAGGGAAAGTCACAGATCCCTTGGTCCACGCAAGCAGAAGCGTGACACTGCTGCTACAGCATGGGAGGAAAGGGAACGCTCATGCCCCCACTCGAGACGAGGCCTGAATCCACTGGGGAGACTCCAGAGGTACCCCAAGATCCATGTCAGCACTGGAAAGGAATCCTCATGTTCCGGCACCGACTGCACACAAGGTCTTAGGCCCCGACATCGACGGGAGAGGAATCCCGAGAGGCCCCGAGCAACTCGCATGGGGACTGGCCTTTCCTCAGGCCAACAAAGCGGGTCCTTGAGGTCCAGGTCGTAAGTTGAGAGCACCTGCTGCAACTCGAGAAAATCCAGGAGGTTCTCCCCTCCAGGTGAGATGAGGCCCATTTCCGCTGAGACATATCGAGGCTAATCACACCTAACCTCTCGAACTTCCAAAGAGTCCTTCACACCCTTGCTTCAACTCAAGAAGTTCCCCGACATAAACCGTCTGCACTTGAGAGGAAGCACAAGAATCCCGCCCACATCCAGTGGAGCCCCTTTTCTGCCTCCTAGCTCGAGAGGAGGGATCCTTTCCCTGCGTGTTCGGTCAAGAATTTCCGGCGTTCCCGTCGCATCTCAAGAGGAGGCGCTCTCCACACTAAAGACGAGAGGAACTCCAGGGTCGTGCCACCATTCCCTGAGTCCCCCATGTGTCTCAGTCCATTACAGGGAAAACTGTTTTCCCTACACTGCCTCGACTTTCAAGCCGAGGATCGACTCACACCACTGTAGCACGTGGGACAGCCCTGTGGAAAAGCCTCGTGGGAAAGCCTCGTGGGAAAGCCTCGAGGGAAAGCCAGAGATCCCTTGATCCACGCGAAGGGAAGCGTGACACTGCTGCTACAGCTCGGAAGGAAAGCGCACGTGCATGGCCCCACTCGAGACGAGGACTTACTCCCTGCGGAGACTCCAGAAGTACCCCAAGAACCATGTCAGCACTGGAGAGAAATCCTCAGGTTAAGGCACCGACTCCACACAAGGTCTTAGGCCCCGCCATCGATGGGAGAGGAATTCCGAAAGGCCCCTGAGCAAATCGCATGGGTACTGGCCTTTCCTGAGGCCACCAGAGCGGGTCCCTGAGGTCCCCGTCGTAAGTCGAGAGCACCTGCTGCAAATCGAGAAAATCCAGGAGGTTCTCCCCTCCAGGCGAGATGAGGCCCTTTTCCGCTGAGACGTCTCGAGTCTAATCACACCTAAACTCTGGAACTTCAAAAGGGTCCTTCACACCCTTGCTGCAACTCAAGAAGTTCCCCGACATACCCTGTCTCCACTCGAGAGGAAGTCACGAGAGCCCAGCCCACATTCAGATGAGCCGTGTTTCCGCCTCGTAGCTCAAGAGGAGGGATCCTTTCCCTGCCGTGTCCGGAAAGAATTCCCGGCGTACCCGTCGCATCTCAAGAGGAGGGGCTCTAAAACAGTAAAGGTGAGAGGAACTCCAGGTCGTGCCACCATTCCAGAGTCCCCCGGATGTCTCAGTCAATTCCAGGGGAAACCTGTTTTCCCCGCACTGCCTCGACTTTCAATCCGAGGATAGAGTCACACCACGGTGGCACGTGGGACAGCCCTGTGGGAAAGCCTCGAGGGAAAGCCTCGTGGGAAAGCCTGGAGGGAAAGCCTCGTGGGAAAGCCTCGAGGTAAAGCCACAGATCCCTTGATCCACGTGAAGAGAAGCCTGACACTGCTGATACAGCTTGGGAGTAAGCGCACGTGCATGCCCCCACTCGAGACGAGGACTGAACTCCCAGGGGAGTCTCCAGAAGTACCCCAAGATCCATGTCAAGCATTGGAGAGAAATCCTCAGGTTCCAGCAACGACTCCACACAAGGTCTTAGGCCCTGGCATCGACGCAGAGCAATCCCGAGAGGCCCTCGAGCAACTCGCATGGGGACTGGCCTTTCCTGAGGCCACCAGAGGGGTCCCTGAGGGCCCCGTCGTAAGTCGAGGGCACCTGCCCGCAACTCGAGAAAATCCAGGAGGTTCTCCCCTCTAGGCGAGATGATGCCCATTTCCACAGAGGCGTCTCGAGGGTAATCACATCTAACCTCTGGAACTTCCAAAGGATCCTTCACACCCTTGCTGCAACTCAAGAAGTTCCCCGACATACCCGTCTCCACTCGAGAGGAAGCACGAGAGTTCCGCCCACATGCACAGGACCCCCGTTTCCGCCTCAAAGGACGAGAGGAGGAATCCTTTCCTGGCGTGGTGGGGAAAGAATTCCGCATTCCCGTCCCATCTCAAGAGGATGCGTTCTCCACAGGAAAGGCGAGAGGAACTCCAGGGTCGTGCCACCATTCCAGAGTCTCCCAGATGTCTCAGTCCATTCCAGGGAAACCTGTTTTCCCTGCACTGCCTCGACTTTCAAGCCGAGGATCGACTCACACCACGGGGGCACGTGGGACAGCCCTGTGAGAAAGCCTCGGTGGAAAAGCCTCGTGGGAAAGCCTCGAGGGAAATCCCACAGATGCCTTGATCCACTCGAAGGGAAGCGTAAAAATGCTGCTACAGCTCGGGAGGAAAGCGCACGTGTATGCCCCCACTCAAAACAAGATCTGACTCCCCTGGGGAGACTCCAGAAGTACCCCAAGATCCATGTCAGCACTGGAGAGGAATCCTCAGGTTCCGGCACTGACTCCACACAAGGTCTTCGGCCCGGGCATCGACGGGAGAGGGAATCCCGAGAGACCACCGAGCATCTCGCATGGGGTCTGGCCTTTCCTGAGGCCACCAGAGCGGGTTCCTGAGGTCCCCGTCGTAAGTTGAGAGCACCTGCCGCAACTGGAGAAAATCCAGGAGGTTCTCCCCTCCAGGCGAGATGAGGCCCATTTCCGCTGAGGCGTCTCGAGGCTAATCACACCTAACCTCTGGAACTTCCTATTGGTCCTTCACACCCTTGCTGTAACTCAAGAAGTTCCCCCACATACCCATCTCCACTCGAGAGGAAGCACGAGAGTCCCGCCCACATCCAGAGGAGCCCCGTTTCCGCCTTCTAGCTCGAGAGGAGGGATCCTTTCCCTGCGTGTTCGGAAAGAATTCCCAGCGTTCCCAACGCATCTCAAGAGGAGGCACTCTCCACAGGAAAGCGCGAGGAACTCCAGGGTCGTGCCACCATTCCCAGAGTCCCCCAGATGTCTCAATCCATTCCAGGGAAATCTGTTTTCCCTGCACTGCCTCGACTTTCAAGCCGAGGATCGGCTCACACCACGGTGGCACGTGTGACAGCCCTGTGGGAAAGCCTCGGAAAGCCTGGAGGAAAGCCACAGATCCCTTGATCCACGGCAAGGGAAGCGTGACACTGCTGCTACAGATCGAGAGGAAATCGCACGTGAATGCCCCAATTCGAGACGAGGACTGACTCCCCTGTGGAGACTCCAGAATTACCCCAAATCCATGTCAGCACTGGAGAGGAATCCTCAGGTTCCGGCAGCGATTCCACACAAGGTCTTAGGCCCGGCATCGACGGGAGAGGAATCCCGAGACCCCGAGCAACTCCCATGGGGATTGGCCTTTCCTGAGGCCACCAGAGCGGGTCCTGAGGTCCCGTCGTATGTCGAGAGCACCTGCCACACTCGAGAAAATCCAGGAGGTTCTCCCCTCCAGGCGAGATGAGGCCCATTTCCGCTGAGGCGTCTCGAGGCTAATCACACCTAACCTCTGGAACTTCCAAAGGGTCCTTCACACCCTTGCTGCAATCAAGAAGTTCCCCGACATACCCGTCTCCACTCGAGAGGAATCACGAGAGTCCGCCCACATCCAGAGAAGCCCGTTTCCGCCTCCCAGCTCGAGAGGAGGGATCCTTTCCCTGCGTGGTCGGAAAGAATTCCCGGCGTTCCCGTCGCATCTCAAGAGGAGGCGCTCTCCACAGGAAAGGCGAGAGGAACTCCAGGGTCGTGCCACCATTCCCAGAGTCCCCCCAGATGTCTCAGTCCATTCCAGGGAAACCTGTTTTCCCTGCACTGCCTCGACTTTCAAGAGGATCGACTCACACCACGGTGGCACGTGGACAGCCCTGCGGGAAAGCCTCTCGTGGGAAAGCCTCGAGGGAAAGCCTCGTGGGAAAGCCACAGATCCTTGATCCACGCGAAGGGAGCATGACACTGCTGCTAGCTCGGGAGGAAAGCGCACGTGCATGCCCCCACTCGCGACGAAGGACTGACTCCCCTGGGGAGACTCCAGAAGTACCCCAAGATCCATGTCAGCACTGGAGAGGAATCCTCAGGTTCCGGCACTGACTCCACACAAGGTCTTATGCCGGGGTCCAGCCCCGGTGGATCCAGGGAATTCGAAGGGTGGACGGCGTTGGCGTGGAAAGACTTGTTTATTTATTAATGTAAGATTAGATTAGGAAACTATAGTGTAGTAAGAAGATTAAGTGGAGGAAGAGGGCTGAATAGCTTGGTTTACGCGGACGGCCAATAAAATTCCAGACAAGGAATTTGCACCACCTACGTTGGGCCACGGCGCCCGCTTGAATATCTAAGGGTGCCTCGCCTTAAGCTCCCTTTCGTGCGGGTCTTAACAGCCAGGGCAAGTAAGTAGACCTGGCGAGCCTCCGCACTCCAGGTGGAGATTCAGCCTGAAGTTAAAGTAAAGAGCAGAGAGAAGGAAAGGTAGAGAAGAAGAAAGAGAGAGAAAGACACGGGGGGAGCCAGAGTCCCAAGAAACCAGGCTGAGAGACTAGTTCGAGAAGCTGGTCCGAGAAACTGGCCCCGGCCCCTGGCCTCCTCCTTTATTGTTCAGAAGGCTTTTATACTTTTGATAAAACATGGAGATCAATGGATAACACAAAATTATGTAGTGTTCGCAACCCAGATTCTTTCTGTATATCATTTTTGTATACAAAAGGTCTCAGGTAATTTACATTATCTTCTGGCCAAGAGGATTGTTAACACTTTTTGGCTCTCTTCCTTAATGAATGTTAATTTGTTTCCCCTGAAGTGTTTTTCTTTAATCTGCATCTCCTTAAAGCATTAAAGTTACATCTCTATAGAACAAAGGTGCAGTGGGTTATAACAAAGAAGGTACTTAACTCAAAGATCTAATGTTGCTA
The DNA here is from genome assembly GCF_001704415.2 of Capra hircus. NCBI lineage: Eukaryota > Metazoa > Chordata > Mammalia > Artiodactyla > Bovidae > Capra > Capra hircus. The sequence goes on from NW_017191536.1 coordinate 8,052, forward strand.
ATACCAGGTCTACTACTTGTTTTTCACATACCAACTATATCTAAAAATAAAGGATATGAAAATTTGGCAGCAAGCATTGACCCAAAAATGAAACTTTTAATCAGTCCTATTCTAAAGATTTCTGACTTCTCAGAAGCTCCTGCATTCCTAGGATGTTTTAAGCTTCCTGTGCCTCCGCGGTCAGGAGGCCTCAAACAATCACAAGCGCAGCTGTACGAGTTCTACAGGCAGGCTAGAAAGCCATCAGAGGGTTTTTGGATTGAAACACTCTTTCAAATGCAGAAGACTAACGCCCTGAATTGACTTTTTCCAGAAAAGGTCAGAAGAGTGAAAAAGTAGAGCACAAAAACCGGCAGATTTTTGTTGGGGTACATGCTTAAAAATTTCCAGAGGGGTCCCTGAAGTCTGAGCACGCCTTGCGTATGTCAGCTTCCTTCCTCATAACCTTGTCACGGGCGGGCTTCCTCACACTGGCTCCTGCAGGCTTAGGCCCCGGCATCGACGGGAGAGGAATCCCGAGAGGCCCCGAGGAACTCGCTTGGGGACTGGCCTTTTGAGGCCACCAGAGCGGGTCCGTGAGGTCCCCGTCGTAAGTCAAGAGCACATGCCCCAACTCGAGAAAATCCAGGAGGTTCTCCCTCCAGGCGACATGAGGCCCATTTCCGCTGAGGCGTCTCAAGGCTAATCACACCTAACATCTGGAAACTTACAAGGTCTTTCACACCTTGCTGCAACTCAAGAAGTTCCCCGACATACCCGTCTCCACTCGAGACGAGAGTCCCGCCCAAGGAACGGCTTGCCCACGGAAACATGACTCTCGTGCTTCTCTCGAGTGAGACGGGTATGTCGGGGAACTTCTTGAGTTGCAGCAAGGTGTGAAGGACCCTTTGGAAGTTCCAGAGGTTAGGTGTGATTAGCCTCGAGACGCCTCAGCGGAAATGGGCCTCATCTCGCCTGGAGGGAGAACCTCCTGGATTTTCTCGAGTTGCGGCAGGTGCTCTCGACTTACGACGGGGACCTCAGGGACCCGCTCTGGTGGCCTCAGGAAAGGCCGTCCGCATGCGAGTTGCTCGGGGCCTCTCGGATTCCTCTCCGTCGATGCCGGGGCCTAAGACTGCCGGAGCCAGTGTGAGGAAGCCCGCCCGTGACAAGGTTATGAGGAAGGAAGCTGACATACGCAAGGCGTGCTCAGACTTCAGGGACCCCTCTGGAAATTTTTAAGCATGTACCCCAACAAAAATCTGCCGGTTTTTGTGCTCTGCTTTTTCACTCTTCTGACCTTTTCTGGAAAAGTCAATTCAGGGCGTTAGTCTTCTGCATTTGAAAGAGTGTTTCAATCCAAAAACCCTCTGATGGCTTTCTAGCCTGCCTGTAGGACTCGTACAGCTGCGCTTGTGATTGTTTGAGGCCTCCTGACCGCAGGAGGCACAGGAAGCTTAAAACATCCTAGGAATGCAGGAGCTTCCGAGGAGTCAAAATCTTTAGAATAGGACTGATTAAAAGTTTCATTTTTTGGGTCAATGCTTGCTGCCAAATTTTCATATCCTTTATTTTTAGATATAGTTGGTATATAGAAAAACAAGTAGTAGACCTGGTATTAGCAACATTAGATCTTTGAGTTAAGTACCTTCTTTGTTATAACCCACTGCACCTTTGTTCTATAGAGATGTAACTTTAATGCTTTAAGGAGATGCAGATTAAAGAAAAACACTTCAGGGGAAACAAAATTAACATTCATTAAGGAAGAGAGCCAAAAAGTGTTAACAAGCCTCTTGGCCAGAAGATAATGTAAATCACCTGAGACCTTTTGTATACAAAATGATATACAGAAAGAATCTGGGTTGCGAACACTACATAATTTTGTGTTATCCATTGATCTCCATGTTTTATCAAAAGTATAAAAGGCCTTCTGAACAATAAAGGAGGAGGCCAGGGGCCGGGGGCCAGTTTCTCGGACCAGCTTCTCGAACTAGTCTCTCAGCCTGGTTTCTTGGGACTCTGGCTCCCCCCGTGTCTTTCTCTCTTTCTTCTTCTCTACCTTTCCTTCTCTCTGCTCTTTACTTTAACTTCAGGCTGAATCTCCACCTGGAGTGCGGAGGCTCGCCAGGTCTACTTACTTGCCCTGGCTGTTAAGACCCGCACGAAAGGGAGCTTAAGGCGAGGCACCTTAGATATTCAAGCGGGCGCCGGTGGCCCAACGTAGGTGGTGCAAATTCCTTGTCTGGAATTTTATTGGCCTCCGCGTAAACCAAGCTATTCAGCCCTCTTCCTCCACTTAATCTTCTTACTACACTATAGTTTCCTAATCTAATCTTACATTAATAAATAAACAAGTCTTTCCACGCCAACGCCGTCCACCCTTCGAATTCCCTGGATCCACCGGGGCTGGACCCCGGCATAAGACCTTGTGTGGAGTCGTGCCGGAACCTGAGGATTCCTCTCCAGTGCTGACATGGATCTTGGGGTACTTCTGGAGTCTCCCCAGGGGAGTCAGTCCTCGTCTCGAGTGGGGGCATGCACGTGCTTTTCCTCCCGAGCTGTAGCAGCAGTGTCATGCTTCCCTTCGCGTGGATCAAGGGATCTGTGGCTTTCCCACGAGGCTTTCCCTCGAGGCTTTCCCAGCGGGCTACCACACGTGGCCGCACTGTGGCGACAGCCCTGCGCGGAAAAGCCTTCCGGGAAT
>NW_017191537.1:0-10734 GCF_001704415.2 Capra hircus
GTTTCCCGGTTCGTTTAAGTTGGTGAAAGCACCTTTTTGGAACTCTGGGAAGAAAAAAATCCAAGGAAAGGGTTTTTCTTCCCCCTTTTTCCAGGGGTCGTAAAAAAGATTTGGGAGGGGGGGCCCCATTTTTCCGGCGTTGAAGGCGTCCTTGGGGCTTGAAATCCACCAAAAACCTAACATTCTTTGGGGGAAAAACTTTTTTCCCAAAGAAGCGGTCGTTTTCACCATACCCTCCGCTTTTTTTTTGGGCCAAAACTTCCAAAAAAGAAAAAATGTTTCCCCGACATTTTTTTTTTTTAAAAAAACCCGTTCTCCCAACTTCAGAGAAGGTAAGCAACAAAGGAGGTTTTCCTGCCCCTAACATTTTTTCCAAGATGGAAGGCCCCCGTTTTTCCGGCCTTTTTCCATAAGCTTTCGACGGAAAGTGGGGGGATTTTGCTTTTTTCGCTTTGGCGTGGTTCTGGGAAAAAAGAAAAAATTTTTCCCGGCCGTTTTCCCGTTCGCGCATTTTCCTTCATGAAAAAAAAGAGGAAGCCGCTCTCCTTCAAAAAGGGGAAAAAAAAAAAAAGGGCGAAGAGGAAAAAACTTTCCAAGCGTCGGTGGCCACCCCAATTCCCCCAAACAAAGTCCCCCCCAAGGAATGTTTCTCAAAAGTTTCCATTTTTCCAGGGGGGGAAAAAAAAAAAAAAAAAAGAAAAACTGTTTTCCCCCTTGCAAACTTTGCCCCTTCGGACCTTTTTTCAATAAGCCGAAGGGGGAATTCTAAAGGGAACTCTCGAATACCCCAAAAACGGTTTTTTTGGCCAAAAACGTTGGGGAACCAGCGCCTGTGGGGAAAAAAAAAAAAGGGGGCCCTTTCAGTTTTTTGGGGAAAAAAAAAAAAAGGCCATTCGGAGGGGAAAAAAAAAAAGCCCAAAACTGGCTCCCTTTTGAAATCCACGTTTGAAAGGGGGGAAGCGTTTTAAAACCCCACTTCCTTTTTTTGCAAGGGAAAGCCTTCGGGGAAAGGGAAAAACAGCGCCACGTTCCTGCCCCCACTCGAGTCGAAGGGTCTGAAACCTTTTCCCCTGGGGGTAGGACCTCCCAAAGAATAATGTTTATAACCCCAAAGAAATTTCCGATGGGTCAGCCAAACCTTTGGGAGGAGGATTCCTTTCAGGGTTTCCGGGCAATCGACTCCCACCCAGCAAAAAAAAAAAAAGCGGTCTTTAAGGGGGGCCCCGTGGGGGCAATTTTGGACGGAAGAAGGGGAAAATTCACCGAAAAAGGCTTCTCTTGCAAACCTCCCAAAATGGGGCACTATTGGGCCTTTTTTTTCCTGAAAAGGCCCCACCAGGGGAAAAAGCGATGGGTCATCTGAGGGTTTCCCTTGTTTTCGTAAAAGAAAAAACTGGAGAAAAAAAAGGAAGAAACCCTTTGGGGCCAAACTCGTAGGGGAAAAAAAAAAGAAGTCCAAGGGATAAAGGGTTTTCCTTCCCCTCCCAAAAGCGGAAAAGATGAGGGCCCAATTTTTTTTCCTCGGGAAGGGGCAATCTTGGAAAGGGGCTCCAATCCAACCCAAAACCTAAAGAAAAAAACTTCTTGGAAATTCAAAAAAAAAAAAAAAAAGGGTCCTTTTGCTTTTGCAAAAAAAAAAAAAACCAAAAAAAAAAAGGAAGTTTTCCCCGAAAAACAAAAATTTTTTTTTTTTTACCCCGGTTCTCCACTCGAAGGAGGGGGGAAAGGGCACTGAGGGTCCCCGCCCCCACATTCCCAAAAGGGAGGGAAAAAAAAGACGGCACGGTTTTTTTGGGTTTACGAAAAAGCTCGGGACGATTGAAGGGGGATTTTCCTTTTTCCCCTTTTTTTTTGCTTAGGTCAAGGAAAAAAATTAAAAAAAAATTTAAACCCCGCCAATTTTATTACCGCTCCGCATTTTCAAAGGGGGGAAGCGCTTATCTCCACAAAGGAAGAAGGCAGAAAGGAGGAAAACAAAAATAAAACTTCCCCAGGGGTCGTTTTTTGGCCCCCCCAGACCCAATTTTTCACCCAAAGAAAAAGGTTTCCCGCCCAGATGTATTTTTTTTCCTTCTAAAAAAAGTTCCATTTTTTTCCAAGAAAGTAAAAAAAAACTTAGGTTTTTATTTTTACCTTGCCACCTTTTTGCCCTCGAAATTTCAAACGGCGAAAGGGAATCGGGGGACTCCCCACACCACGGTTTTTTTTGGGGGCCCAACCGTTTTATGGGAATTAAAAAAAGCCCTGTTTTCGGGAAAAAAAAAAAAAAAAAAAGGGGGGCCCTTCGTTTGGGGAAAAAATCCTCATGGGGGGGAAAAAAAGGGCCTCGGAGGGGAAAAAAAAAAGCCACCAAGGGGAAATTCCCCTTTTGGAAAAAAAATCCACGGGGAAAAAAAAAGGGGAAAGCGTTGAACAAACTGCTTTTTTTGGCTTTAAACAATCTTTCGGGGAAGGAAAAAAAAAAAAAAAGCCGCTCGTGCAATGCCCCCACTCGAAGGGGAACAAGGGGGGGACTCAACTCCCCTGTGGAAAAGGGAAAAACTTTCCAGGAAGTACCCCCAAAAGATCCATTTTGTCCAAGCCACTTGGGAGGAAGGAATTTTTTTCACTCAAGGGCTCTGTGCACCGTATTTTCCTTCTCACAACCAAAAAAAAAAATGGGGTAATTTAAAGGCCTTTATTCCGGGCATCGGAAACCGGGGGAAAAAAAAAGAGGAAAAAATCCCGGAGAAAAAGGAACCCCGAAAGCAAAATGTTTCGCAAATTGGGGGAACTGGTCTTTCCTTGAAAAGGGCCACCCAGAAAAAAAAAAAAAAAAAGTCATGCGGTTTTTTCCCTTGAGGTTTTTTTCTCCGGGCGTTTTAAGTTTTGTTTGAAGGCACCTGCCTCCATAACTGGGAAGGAAAAAAAAAAAAAAAAAAAACAAAAAAAAAATTCCAAAAAGGTGGTTTCTTTCTCCTCCCAGGCGAAGATTTTTTTGAGGGCCCAAATTTTTTCCGCTGAGCCATATCCAGGCTAATCACACCTAACATGTGGAACTTCCAAAAGTTCCTTTCACACCCTTTGCTGCAACTCAAGAAACTCCCCGACATACCCGTCTCCAGAGAGAGGAAGCACGAGAGTCCCACATACAGAGGAGCACCGATTCCGCCTCTAGTTCGAGAGGAGGGATCCTTTCCTGCGTGGTCGGAAAGAATTCCCGGCGTTCCCATCGCATCTCAAGAGGAGGCGCTCTCCACAGGAAAGGCGAGAGGAAATCCAGGGTCGTGCCACCATTCCCAGAGTCACCCCAGATGTCTCGTCCATTCCAGGGAAAACTGTTTTCCCTGCAATGCCTCGACTTTCAGCCGAGGATCGACTCACACCACGGTGGCACGTGGGACAGCCCTGTGGGAAAGCTCGTGGGAAAGCCTCGAGGGAAAGCCACAGATCCCTTGATCCACGCGAAGGAAGCGTGACACTGCTGCTACAGTCGGGAGGAAAGCGCACGTGCATGCCCCACTCGAGACGAGTCTGACTCCCTGGGAGACTCCAGAAGTACCCAAGATCCATGTCAGCACTGGAGAGGAATCCTCAGGTTCCGGCATCGACTCACACAAGGTCTTAGGCCCTGGCATCGACGGGGAGGAATCCCGAGAGGCCCCCGAGCAACTCGCATGGGGACTGGCCTTTCCTGAGGCCACCAGAGCGGGTCCCTGAGGTCCCCGTCGTAAGTCGAGAGCACCTGCCGCAACTCGAGAAAATCCAGGAGGTTCTCATCTCCAGGCGAGATGAGGCCCATTTCCGCTGAGGCGTCTCGAGGCTAATCACACCTAACCTCTGGAACTTCCAAACGGTCTTTCACACCCTTCCTGCAACTCAAGAAGTTCCCCGACATACCCGTCTCCACTCGAGAGGAAGCACGAGAGTCCGCCCACATCCAGAGTATCTCCGTTTCCGCCTACTAGCTCGAGAGGAGGGATCCTTTCCCTGAGTGGTCGGGAAAGAATTCCGGCATTCCCGTCGCATCTCAAGAGGAGGCGCTCTCCTCAGGAAAGGCGAGAGGAACTCCAGGGTCGTGCCACCATTCCCAGAGTCCCCCAGATGTCTCAGTCCATTCAGGCAAACCTGTTTTCCCTGTACTGCCTCGACTTTCAAGCCTAGGATCGACTCACACCACGGTGGCACGTGGGACAGCCCTGTGGGAAAGCCTCGTGGGAAAGCCTCGTGGGAAAGCCTCAAGCGAAAGCCACAGATCCCTTGGTCCACGCCTTGGAATCGTTACACTGCTGCTACAGCTCGGGAGGAAAGCGCACGTGCATGCCCCTACTGGAGACGAGGACTGACTCCACTGGGGAGACTCCAGAAGTACCCCAAGATCCATGTCGGCACTGGAGAGGAATCGTCAGGTTCCGGCAACAACTCCACACAAGGTCTTAGGCCCCGGCATCGACGGGAGAGGAATCCCGAGAGGCCCCCGAGCAACTCGCATGGGGACTGGCCTTTCCTGAGGCCACCAGAGCGGGTCCCTGAGGTCCCCGTCGTAAGTCGAGAGCACCTGCCGCAACTCGAGAAATCCAGGAGATTCTTCCCTCCAGGCGAGATGAAGCCCATTTCCGCTGAGGCGTCTCGAGTCTAATCACACCTAACGTCTCGAACAGCCAAAGGGTCCTTCACACCCTTGCTGCAACTCAACAAGTTCCCCGACATACCCGTCTCCACTCGAGAGGATGCACGAGAGTTCTGCCCACATCCAGAGGAGCCCCGATTCCGACTCCTAGCTCGAGAGGCGGGATCCTGTCCCTGCGTGGTCGGGAAAGAATTCCCGGCGTTCCCGTCGCATCTCAAGAGGAGGCGCTCTCCACAGGAAAGGCGAGAGGAACTCCAGGGTCGTGCCACCATTCCCAGAGTCCCCCAGATGTCTCAGTCCATTCCAGGGAAATCTGTGTTCCCTGCACTGCCTCGACTTTCAAGCCGAGGATCGACTCACACCACGGTGGCACGTGGGACAGCCCTGTGATAAAGCCTTGTGGGAAAGCCTCGTGGGAAAGCCTCGAGGGAAAGCCCCTGATCCCTTGATCCACCTGAAGGAAGCGTGACACTGCTCCTAGAGCTCGGGAGAAAGGGCACGTGCATGCCCCCACTCGAGACGAGGAGTGACTCCCCTGGGTAGTCTCCAGACGTACCCCAAGATCCATGTCAGCACAGGAGAGGAATTCACAGGTCCGGCACCAACTCCACACAAGATATTAGGCCCCGGCATCGACGGGAGAGGAATCCCGAGAGGCCCCGAGCAACTCGCATGGGGACTGGCCTTTCCTGCGGCCACCAGTACGGGTCCCTGAGGTCCCCGTCGTAAGTCGAGAGCCCTTGCCGCAACTCGAGAAAATCCAGGAGGTTCTCCCCTCCAGGCGAGATGTGCCCCATTTCCGCTGAGTCGTCTCGAGGCTAATCACATCTTACCTCTGGAACTACCAAAGGGTCCTTCACACCCTTGCTGCAACTCAAGAAGTTCCCCGACATACCCGTCTCCACTCGAGAGGAAGCACGAGAGTCCCGCCCACATCCAGAGGAGCCCCGTTCCTGCCTGCTATCTCGAGAGGAGGGATCCTTTCCCTGCGTGGTGGGGAAAGAATTCCCCGCGTTCCTGTCGCATCTCAAGAGGAGGCACTCTCCACAGGAAAGGCGAGAGGAAATCCAGGGTCGTGCCACCATTCCCCGAATCCCCCAGATGTCTCAGTCCATTCCAGGGAAACCTGTTTTCCCTGCACTGCTTCCACTTACAAGCCAAGGATCGACTCACACCACGGTGGCACGTGGGAGAGCCCTGTGGGAAAAGCTCGAGTGAAAGCCACAGAACACTTGATCCACGCGAAGGGAACCGCGACACTGCTGCTATAGCTCGGGAGGAAAGCGCACGTGCATGCCCCCACTCGAGACGAGGGCTGACTCCCCTGGGGAGTCTCCAGAAGTACCCCCAGATCCATGTCGGCACTGGAGAGGAATCGTCAGGTTCCGGCACCAACTCCACACAAGGACTTAAGCCCCGGCATCGACGGGAGAGGAATCCTGAGAGCCCGCGAGCATCTCGCATGGGGACTGGCCTTTCCTGAGGCCACCAGAGCGGGTCCCTGAGGTCCCCGTCGTAAGTCGAGAGCACCTGCCGCAACTCGAGAAAATCCAGGAGGTTCTCCCTCTAGGCGAGATGAGGCCCATTTCCAATGCGGCGTCTCGAGGCTAATCACACCAAACCTCTGGAACTTCCACAAGGTTCTTCACACCCTTGCTGCAACTCAAGAAGTTCCCCAACATACCCGTCTCCACTCGAGAGGAAGCACGAGAGTCCCGCCCACATTCCAGAGGAGCCCCGTTTACCGCCTCCTAGCTCGGAGAGGAGGGATCCTGTCCCTGCCTGGTCCGTCAAAGAATTCCCGGCGTTCCCGTCGCATCTCAAGAGGAGGCGCTCTCCACAGGAAAGGCGAGAGGAACTCCAGGGTCGTGCCACCATTCCCAGACGTCCCCCCAGATGTCTCGAGTCCATTCCAGGGAAACCTGTTTTCCCTGAACTGCCTCGACTTTCCAAGCCGAGGATCGACTCACACCAGCGGTGGTACGTGGGACAGCCCTGTGATGAAAGCCTCGTTGGAAAGCACTCGTGGGGAAAGCCTCGAGGGAAAGACACAGATCCCTTGATCCTCGCTGAAGGGAAACGTGACACTGCTGCTACAGTTCGGGAGGAAAGCGCACGTGCATTGCCCCACTCGAGACGAGGACTGACTCCCACTGAGGAGACTCCACAAGTACCCCAAGATCCATGTCAGCACTGGAGAGGAATCCTCAGGTTCCGGCATCGACTCCACACAAGGTCTTAGGCCCTGGCATCGACGGGAGAGGAATCCCGAGAGGCCCCCGAGCTAACTACGCATGGGGACTGGCCTTTCCTGAGGCCACCAGAGCGGGTCCCTGAGGTCCCCGTCGTAAGTCGAGAGCACCTGCCGCAACTCGAGAAAATCCAGGAGGTTCTCATCTCCAGGCGAGATGAGGCCCCATTTCCGCTGAGGCGTCTCGAGGCTAATCACACCTAACCTCTGGAACTTCCAAAGCGGTCTTTCACACCCTTCCTGCAACTCAAGAAGTTCCCCGACATTACCCGTCTCCACTCGAGAGGAAGCACCGAGAGTCCCGCCCACATCCAGAGTATCTCCGTTTCCGCCTACTAGCTCGAGAGGAGGGATCCTTTCCCTGAGTGGTCGGGAAAGAATTCCGGCAGTTCCCTGTCGCATCTCAAGAGGAGGCGCTCTCCTACAGGAAAGGCGAGAGGAACTCCAGGGTCGTGCCACCATTCCCAGAGTCCCCCAGATGTCTCAGTCCATTCAGGCAAACCTGTTTTCCCTGCTACTGCCTCGACTTTCAAGCCTAAGGATCGACTCACACCACGGTGGCACGTGGGACAGCCCTGTGGGAAAGCCTCGTGGAAAGCCTCGTGGGAAAGCCTCCAAGCGAAGCCACAGATCCTTGGTCCACGCCTATGGAATCGTTACACTGCTGCTAAGCTCGGGAGGAAAGCGCACGTGCATGCCCCTACTCGGAGACGAGGACTGACTCCACCTGGGGGAGACTCCAGAAGTACCCCAAGATCCATGTCGGCACTGGAGAGGAATCGTCAGGTTCCGGCAACAACTCCACACAAGGTCTTAGGCCCCGGCATCGACGGGAGAGGAATCCCGAGAGGCCCCCGAGCAACTCGCATGGGGACTGGCCTTTCCTGAGGCCACCAGAGCGGGTCCCTGAGGTCCCCGTCGTAAGTCGAGAGCACCTGCCGCAACTCGAGAAAATCCAGGAGATTCTTCCCTCCAGGCGAGATGAAGCCCATTTCCGCTGAGGCGTCTCGAGTCTAATCACACCTAACGTCTCGAACAGCCAAAGGGTCCTTCACACCCTTGCTGCAACTCAACAAGTTCCCCGACATACCCGTCTCCACTCGAGAGGATGCACGAGAGTTCTGCCCACATCCAGAGGAGCCCCGATTCCGACTCCTAGCTCGAGAGGCGGGATCCTGTCCCTGCGTGGTCGGGAAAGAATTCCCGGCGTTCCCGTCGCATCTCAAGAGGAGGCGCTCTCCACAGGAAAGGCGAGAGGAACTCCAGGGTCGTGCCACCATTCCCAGAGTCCCCCAGATGTCTCAGTCCATTCCAGGGAAATCTGTGTTCCCTGCACTGCCTCGACTTTCAAGCCGAGGATCGACTCACACCACGGTGGCACGTGGGACAGCCCTGTGATAAAGCCTTGTGGGAAAGCCTCGTGGGAAAGCCTCGAGGGAAAGCCCCTGATCCTTGATCCACCTGAAGGAAGCGTGACACTGCTCCTAGAGCTCGGGAGGAAAGGGCACGTGCATGCCCCCACTCGAGACGAGGAGTGACTCCCCTGGGTAGTCTCCAGACGTACCCCAAGATCCATGTCAGCACAGGAGAGGAATCCACAGGTCCGGCACCAACTCCACACAAGATATTAGGCCCCGGCATCGACGGGAGAGGAATCCCGAGAGGCCCCCGAGCAACTCGCATGGGGACTGGCCTTTCCTGCGGCCACCAGTACGGGTCCCTGAGGTCCCCGTCGTAAGTCGAGAGCCCTTGCCGCAACTCGAGAAAATCCAGGAGGTTCTCCCCTCCAGGCGAGATGTGCCCCATTTCCGCTGAGTCGTCTCGAGGCTAATCACATCTTACCTCTGGAACTACCAAAGGGTCCTTCACACCCTTGCTGCAACTCAAGAAGTTCCCCGACATACCCGTCTCCACTCGAGAGGAAGCACGAGAGTCCCGCCCACATCCAGAGGAGCCCCGTTCCTGCCTGCTATCTCGAGAGGAGGGATCCTTTCCCTGCGTGGTGGGGAAAGAATTCCCCGCGTTCCTGTCGCATCTCAAGAGGAGGCACTCTCCACAGGAAAGGCGAGAGGAAATCCAGGGTCGTGCCACCATTCCCCGAATCCCCCAGATGTCTCAGTCCATTCCAGGGAAACCTGTTTTCCCTGCACAGCTTCCACTTACAAGCCAAGGATCGACTCACACCACGGTGGCACGTGGAGAGCCCTGTGGGAAAAGCTCGAGTGAAAGCCACAGAACCCTTGATCCACGCGAAGGGAAGCGCGACACTGCTGCTATAGCTCGGGAGGAAAGCGCACGTGCATGCCCCCACTGGAGACGAGGGCTGACTCCCCTGGGGAGACTCCAGAAGTACCCCCTGATCCATGTCGGCACTGGAGAGGAATCGTCAGGTTCCGGCACCAACTCCACACAAGGACTTAAGCCCCGGCATCGACGGGAGAGGAATCCCGAGAGGCCCGCGAGCATCTCGCATGGGGACTGGCCTTTCCTGAGGCCACCAGAGCGGGTCCCTGAGGTCCCCGTCGTAAGTCGAGAGCACCTGCCGCAACTCGAGAAAATCCAGGAGGTTCTCCCCTCTAGGCGAGATGAGGCCCATTTCCAATGCGGCGTCTCGAGGCTAATCACACCAAACCTCTGGAACTTCCACAAGGTTCTTCACACCCTTGCTGCAACTCAAGAAGTTCCCCAACATACCCGTCTCCACTCGAGAGGAAGCACGAGAGTCCCACCCACATCCAGAGGAGCCCGTTTCTGCCTGCTATCTCGAGAGGAGGGATCCTTTCCCTGACTGGTCGGTCAAGAATTCCCGGCGTTCCCGTCGCATCTCAAGAGGAGGCGCTCTCCACAGGAAAGGCGAGAGGAACTCCAGGCGTGCCACATTCCCAGAGTCCCCCCAGATGTCTGAGTCCATTCCAGAAAACCTGCTTTCCTTCAAGGCCTCGACTTTCAGCGAGATCGACTCACACCAGGTGACATGTGGGACAGCCCTGTTCGGAAAGCCTCATGGGAAAGCCTTGATGCAAAGCACTGATCCCTTGAACCACATGTCGCGTGACACTGCTGCTACAGCTTGTGAGGAAATCGCAGTGCATGCCCCCACACGAGATGAGGACTGACTCCCCTGGGAGACTCCAGAAGTATGGAAAGATTCATGTCAGCACTGGAGAGGATCCTCAGGTCTGGCCCCGACTCCACACATGGTCTTAGGCCCGGCATCGATGGGAGAGGAATCCCTATAGGCCCCATGGTAACTCGCATGGGACTGGCCTTTCCTGAGGCCACCAGAGCGAGTCCCTGAGGTCCCGTTGTAACTCGAGAGCACCTACCACAACTCGGTAAATCCAGGAGGTTCTCCCCCAGGCGAGATGAGGCCCATTTCCGCTGAGGCGTCTCGAAGCTAATCACACCTAACCTCTGGAACTTCCAAAGGGTCCTTCACACCCTTGCTGCAACTCAAGAAGTTCCCCGACATACCCGTCTCCACTCGAGAGGAAGCACGAGAGTCCCGCCCACATCCAGAGGAGCCCCTTTTTCTCCTCATAGCTCGAGACGAGGGATCCTTTCACTGTGTGTGTCGGGAAAAATTCCTGGGGTTCCCGTCGCATCTCCAGAGGAGGCGCTCTCCACAGGAAAGGCGAGAGGAAACTCCAGGGTGTGCCACCATTCCAGAGTCCCCCAGATATCTCAGTCCATTCCAGGGAAACCTGTTTTCCCTGCACTGCCTCGACTTTCAAGCCGAGGATCGACTCACACCACGGTGGCACGTGGGACAGCCCTGTGGGAAAGCCTCGTGGAAAACCTCGTGGGAAATCCTCGAGGGAAAGCCACAGATCCCTTGATCCACACCAAGGGAAGCGTGACACTGCTGCTACAG
>NW_017191538.1:0-10732 GCF_001704415.2 Capra hircus
GCCCGAGTTGTAGCAGCAGTGTCACCATTCCCTTCGCGTGGATCAAGAGATCTGTGGCTTTCCCTCGAGGCTTTTCCACGAGGCTTTCCCACCTTTCCACAGGGCTTTCCCACGTGCCACGGTGGTGTGAGTCGATCCTCGCTTGAAATTCGAGGCAGTGCAGGGAAAACAGGTTTCCTGGAATGGACTGAGACATCTGGGTGACTCTGAGAAAGGTGGCGCGACCCTGGAGTTCCTCTTGCCTTTCCTGTGGAGAGCGCCTCCTCTTGAGATGCGACGGGAACCCGGGAATTCTTTCCCGACCACGCAGGGAAAGGATCCCTCCTCTCGAGCTAGGAGGCGGAAACGGGGGCTCCTCTGGATGTGGGCGGAACTCTCGTGCTTCCTCTCGAGTGGAGACGTGTATGTCGGGAACTTCCTGAGTTTCAGCAAGGGTGTGAAGGACCTTTGCAAGTTCCAGAGGTTAGGTGTGACTAGCCTGGAGACGCCTCAGCGGAAATGGGCCTCATCTCGCCTGGAGGGAGAACCTCCTGGATTTTTCTCGAGTTGCGGCAGGTGCTCTCGACTTACGACGGGGACCCCTGGGACGCGCACTGGTGGCTCAGGAAAGGCCAGTCCCCATGTGAGTTGCACGGGGGCCTCTCGGATTCCTCTTACGTCGATGCTGGGGCCTAAGACCTTGTGTGGAGTCAGTGCCACAACCTGAGGATTCCTCTCCAATGCTGACATGGATCTTGTGGTACTTCTGGAGTCTCCCCAGGGGAGTCAGTCCTCGTCTCGAGTGGGGGCATTCACGTGCGCTTTCCTCCCGAGCTGTAGCAGCAGTGTCGTGCTTCCCTTTGCATGGATCAAAGGATCAGGGGCATTCCTCGAGGCTTTCCCACGAGGCTTTCCCACGAGGCTTTCCCGAGGCTTTCCCACAGGGCTGTCCTACGTGCCACCGTGGTGTGAGTCGAGCCTCGGCTTGAAAGTCGAGGCAGTGCAGGGAAAACAGGTTTCTCTGGAATGGACTGAGACATCTGGGGTACTCTGGGAATGTGGCACGACCCTGGAGATCCTCTCGCCTTTCCTGTGGAGAGCGCCTCCTCTTGAGATGCGACGTTAATGCGGGAATTCTTTCCTCACCACGCAGGGAAAGGATCACTCCTCTCGAGCTAGGAGGCGGAAACGGGGCTCCTCTGGATGAGGGCGGGACTCTCGTGCTTCTCTCTCGAGTGGAGACGGGTATGTCGGGGAACTTCTTGAGTTGCAGCAAGGGTGTGAAGGACCTTTGTAAGTTCCAGTGGTTAGGTGTGATTAGCCTCGAGACGCCTCAGCGAAAATGGGCCTCATTTCGCGTGGATGGGAGAACCTCCTAGATTTTCTCGAGTTGGGGCAGGTGCTCTCGACTTCCGACTGGACCTCAGGGACCCACTCTGGTAGGCTCAGGAAAGGCCAGTCCCCATGCGAGTTGCTCGGGGCTTCTCGGGATTCTTCTCCCTTCGATGCCGGGGCCTAAGATCTTGTGTGGAGTCGGTGCGGGAACCTGAGGATTCTCTCCCAGTGCTGACATGGATCTTGGGGTACTTCTGGAGTCTCCCTGGGGGAGTCAGTTCTCGTCTCGAGTGGGGGCATGCACGTGCGCTTTCCTCCCGAGCTGTAGCTGCAGTGTCACCCTTCCTTCTCGTGTATCAAGGGATCTGTGCCTTTCCCTCGAGGCTTTCCATCAAAGCTTTCCCACGAGGGTTTCCCAAAGGGCTGTCCCACGAGGCTTTCCCTTTCCCACGGCTGTCCCACGTGCCACCGTGGTGTGAGTCGATCCTCGGCTTGAAAGTCGAGGCAGTGCAGGGAAAACAGGTTTCCCTAGATGGACGGAGACATCTGGTGGACCTGGGAATGGTGGCAGGACCCTGGAGTTCTCTCGACTTGCCTGTGGAGAGCGCCACCTCTTGAGATGCGACGGAAACGCCTGAATTCTTTCCGGAGCACGCAGGGAAAGGATCCCTCCTCTCTAGCTAGGAGGCGGAAATGGGGCTACTGTGGATGTGGGTGGGATTCTCATGCTTCCTCTCGAGTGGAGACGGGTATGTCGGGGAACGTCTTGAGTTGCAGCAAGGGTGTGAAGGACCCTTTGGAAGTTCCAGAGTTTAGGTATGATTAGCCTCGAGACGCCTCGGCGGAATGAGCCTCATCTCGCCTGGAGGGGAGAACCTCCTGGATTTTTTCGAGTTGGGGCAGGAGCCTCGACTTACGACGGGGACCTCAGGGACCCGCTCTGCTGCCTCAGGAAAGGCCAGTCCCATGCGAGTTGCTCTGGGGCCTCTCGTGATTCCTCTCCCGTCGATGCTTGTGCCTAAGACCTTGTGTGGAGTCAGTGCCGGAACCTGAGGATTCCTCTCCAGTGCTGACATGGATCTTGGGGTAATTCTGGAGTCTCCCCAGTGGAGTCAGTCCTCGTCTCGAGTGGGGGCATGCACGTGCGCTTTCCTTCCGAGCTGTAGCAGCAGTGTCCCCGCTTCCCTTCGCGTGGATCAAGGGATCTGTGCTTTCCCTCGAGGCTTTCCCACAGGGCTGTCCCACGTGCCAACGTGGTGTGAGTCGATCCTCGGCTTGAAAATCGAGGCAGTGCCGGGAAAACAGGATTCCCTGGAATGGACGGAGACATCTGGGGGACTCTGGCAATGGTGGCACGACCCTGGAGTTCCTCTCGCCTTTCCTGTGGAGAGCGCCTCCTCTTGATATGCGACGGGAACGCCGGGAATTCTTTCCGAGAACACAGTGAAAGGATCCCTCCTCTCAGGCTAGGAGGCGGAAACGGGGCTCCTCTGGATGTGGGCGGGACTGTCGTGCTTCCTCTCGTGGAGACAGGTATGTCGGGGAACTTCTTGAGTTGCAGCAAGGGTGTGAAGGACCCTTTGGAAGTTCCAAAGGTTAGGTGTGATTAGCACGAGTCGCCTCAGGGGAAATGGGCCTCTTCTCGCCTGGAGGGGAAAACTCCTGGATTTTCTCGAGTTGCGGCAGGTGCTCTCGACTTACGACGGGGACCTCAGTGACCCGCTCTGGTGCCTCAGGAAAGGCCAGTCCCCATGCGAGTTGCACGGGGGCCTCTCGGGATTCCTCTAACGTCGATGCTGGGGCCTAAGACCTTGTGTGGAGTCGGTGCCGGAACCTGAGGATTCCTCTCCAGTGCTGACATGGATCTTGGGGTACTTCTGGAGTCTCCCCAGGGAGTCAGTCCTCGTCTCGAGTGGGGGTATTCACGTCCGATTTCCTCCCGAGCTGTAGCAGCAGTGTCGCTCTTCCATTCGCCTGGATCAAGGTATCTGTGGATTTCCCTCTAGGCTTTCCCACGAGGCTTTCCCACGAGGCTTTTCCCACGACGCTTTCCCACAGGGCTGTCCCACGTGCCCGTGGTGTGAGTCGATCCTCTCTTGAAAGTCGAGGCAGTGCAGGGAAAACAGGTTTCCTGGAACGGACTGAGACATCTGCGGGACTCTGGGAACGGTGCACGACCCTGGAGTTCCTCTCGCCTTTCCTGCGGAGAGCGCCTGCTCTTGAGATGCGACGGGAACGCCGGGAATTATTTCCGGAGCACGCAGGGAAAGGATCCCTCCTCTCGAGCTAGGAGGCGGAAACGGAGCTCCTCTGGATGTAGGCGGGACTCTCGTGCTTCGTCTCGAGTGGAGACGGGTATGTCGGGGATCTTCTTGAGTTGCAGCAAGGGTGTAAAGGACCCTTTGGAAGTTCCAGAGGTTAGGTGTGGTTAGTCTCGAGATGCCTCAGCAGAAATGGGCCTCATGTCGCCTGGAATGGAGAGGCTCCTGGATATTTCCGAGTTTCAGCAGGTGCTCTCCTTGTGTGGATTCGGGGCCGGAAGCTGAGGATTCCTCTCCAGTGCTGACATGGATTTTGGGGTACTTCTGGAGTCTCCACAAGGGAGTCAGGCCTAGTCTCGAGTGGGGCATGAGCGTGCCATTTCCTCCCATGCTGTAGCAGCAGTGTCACGGTTCCCTTGCGTGGACAAGGGATCTGTGGCTTTCCCTCGAGTCTTTCCCACGATGCTTTCCCACAGGGCTGTCCACGTGTCACGGTGGTGTGAGTCGATCCTCGGCGTGAAAGCCGAGGCAGTGCAGGGAAAACAGGTTCCTGTGGAACGGACTGACACATCTGGGGGAGTCTTGGAATGGTGGCACGACCTGCAGTTCCTCTCCCCTTTCCTTTGGAGAGCGCCTCCCTTGAGATGCGATGGGAATGCCGGGAATTCTTTTCCGACCAAGCAGGGAAAGGATCCCTCATCTCGAGGTACGAGCCGGAAACGGAGCTCCTCAGGATGTGGCCAGGACGATCGTGCTACCTCTTGAGTGGAGACGGGTGTGTCGGGGAACTTCTTGAGTTGCAGCTTGACTGTGAAAGACTCTTTGGAAGGTCCAGAGGTCACGTGTGATTAGCCTCGAGACACCTCAGTGGAAACTGGCCTCATCTCGCCTGCAGGGGAGAACCTCCTGTATTTTACCGAGTTTCGGCAGGTGCTCTCGACTTACGACGGGGACTTCAGGGACCCGCTCTGGTGGCCTTAGGAAAGGCCAGTCCCCATGTGAGTTGCTCGGGGGCCTATCGGGATTCCTCTCCCGTCGATGCCGGGGCCTAAGACTTTGTGTGGAGTTAGTGCCGGACCCTGAGGATTCCTCTCCAGTGCTGACATTGATCTTGGGGTACTTCTGGAGTCTCCCCAGTGGAGTCAGTCCTCGTCTCGAGTGGGGGCATGCACGTGCGCTTTTCCCCCGAGCTGTAGCTGCAGTGTCGCGCTTCCCTTCGCGTGGATCAAGGGATCTGTGGCTTCCCCTCGAGGCTTTCCCACGAGGCTTTCCCACAGGGCTGTCCCACGTACCACCGTGGTGTGAGTCCATCCTCAGCTTGAAAGTCGAGGCAGTGCAGGGAAAACAGGTTTCCCTGGAATGGACTGAGACATATGGGGGATTCTGGGAATGTTGGCACGGCCCTGAAGTTGCTCTCGCCTTTCCTGTGGAGAGCGCCTCCTCTTGAGATGCGACGGGAACGCCGGGAATTCTTTCCCGAACACGCAGGGAAAGGATCTCTCCTCTCGAGCAAGGAGGTGGAAATTGGGCTCCTCTGGATGTGGGAGGGACTCTCGTGCTTCTCTCGAGTGGAGACGGGTATGTCGGGGAACTTCTTGAGTTGCAGCAAGGGTGTGAAGGACCCTTTGGAAGTTCCAGATGTTAGGTGTGATTAGCCTCGAGACGCCTCAGCGGAAAAGGGCCTCATCTCGTCTGGAGGGAGAACCTCCTGGATTTTCTCGAGTTGCGGCAGGTGCTCGCGACTTACGACGGGACCTCAGGGACCTGCTCTGGTGGCCTCAGGAAAGGCCATTCCCCTGCGAGTTGCTTGGGGCCTCTCGGGATTCCTCTCCGTCGATGCCGGGGCCTAAGACCTTGTGTGGAGTCGGTGCCGGAACCTGAGGATTCCTCTCCAGGGCTGACATGGATCTTGGGGTACTTCTGGAGTCTCCCCTGGGGAGTCAGTTCTCGTCTCGAGTGGGGGCATGCACGTGCGCTTTCCTCCGAGCAGTAGCAGCAGTGTCACCCTTCCCTTCGCGTGGATCAAGGATCTGTGGCTTGCCCTCGAGGCCTTCCAACGAGGTTTTCCCACGAGGCTTTCCCACAGGGCTGTCCACGTGCCACCGTGGTATGAGTCGATCCTCGGCTTGAAAGTCGAGGCAGTGCAAGGAAAACAGGTTTCCCTGGAAAGGACTGAGACATCTGGGGGACTCTGGGAATGGTGGCACGACCCTGGAGTTCCTCTCGCCTTTCCTGTGGAGAGCGCCTCCTCTTGAGATGTGACGGGAACGCCGGAAATTCTTTCCCGAAATCAGGGAAAGGATCCCTCCTCTCGAGCAAGGAGGAGGAAACGGGGCTCCTCTAGATGTGGGCGGGACGCTCGTGCTTCCTCTCGAGTGGAGACGGGTATGTCGGGAACTTCTTGAGTTGCAGCAAGGGTGTGACGGTCCTTTGTATGTTCCAGAGGTTAGGTCTGATTAGCTCGAGACGCCTCAGCACGAATGGGCCTCATCTCGCCTGGAGGGGAGAACCTCCTGGATTTTGTCGAGTTGCGGCAGGTGCTCTCGACTTACGACGGGGACCTCAGAGTCCCGCTCGGTGGCCTCAGGAAAGGCCAGTCCCTTGCGAGTTGCTTGCGGGCCTCTCGGACTCCAGTCCGTCGATGCTGGGTCCTAAGACTTGTGTGGAGTCAGTGCCCGAACCTGAGGATTCCTCTTCAGTGCCGACATGGATCTTGGTGTACTTCTGGAGTCTCCCCATGGAAGTCAGTCCTCGTCTCGAGTGGGGGCATGCACGGCGCTTTCATCCCGAGCTGTAGCAGCAGTGTCACGCTTCCCTTCGCGTGGATCAAGGGATCTGTGACTTTCACTCGAGGCTTTCGAGGCTTTCCCAGGAGGCTTTCCCACAGGGCTGTCCTACGTGCCACCGTGGTGTGAGTCGATCCTCGGCTTGAAAGTCGAGGCAGTGCAGGGAAAACAGGTTTCCCTGAATGGACTGAGACATCTGGGGACTGTGGGAAATGGTGGCACGACCCTGGAGTTCTCTCGCCTTTCCTGTGGAGAGTGCCTCCTCTTGAGATCGCGACGGGAACGACGGAATTCTTTCCCGAACACGCAGGCGAAAGTATCCCTCCTCTCGAGGTATGAGATGGAAACGGGCTCCTGTGGATGTGGGCGGACTCTCGTGCTTCCTCTGGAGTGGAGACGAGTATGTCGGGGAACTTCTTAAAGTTGCAGCAAAAGTGTGAAGGACCCTTTGGGAGTTCCAGAGGTAGGTGTGATTAACCTCGTGACGCATTAGCGGAAATGGCCTCATCTCGCCTGGAGGGGAGAACCTCCTGGATTTTCTCGAGGTACAGCAGGTGCTCTTGACTTACGACGGGGGACTCAGGACTGGTGGCCTCAGGAAAGGCCAGTCCCCATGCGAGTTGCTCCGCCTCTCGGGATTCTCCTCCCGTCGATCCGGGGCCTAAGACTTGTGTGAAGTCGGTGCCAGAACCTGAGGATTCCTCACTATTGCTTACATGGACCTTGGGGTACTTCTGGAGTCTCCCCAGGGAAAGTCAGTCCTCGTTTCGAGTGGGGCATGCAAAGCGCTTTCCTCCCCGGCTGTTCCAGCAGTGTGACGCTTCCATTCACGTGGATCAAGGGATCTGTGGCTTTCCCTCGAGGCTTTCCACGAGACGTTCCACGAGGCTTTCCCACAGGCTGTCCCACGTGCCACGTGTGTGTGAGTCGATCCTCGGCTGAAAGTCGAGTCAGTGCAGGGAAAACAGGTTTCCCTGGAATGGACTGAGACATCTGAGGGACTGTGGGGAATGGTGGCACGATCCTGGAGTTCCTCTCGCCATTCCTGTGGAGAGCGCCTTCTCTTGAGATGCGACGGAACACTCGGAATTCTTTCCTGACCACGCAGGGAAAGGATCCCTCCTTCTAGCTAGGAGGCGCAAACGGGGCTCCTCTGAATGTGGACGGGACTCTCGTGCTTCCTCTCGAGTGGAGACGGGTATGTCGGGCAACCTCTTGAGTTGCAGCAAGGTTGTGAAGGACCCTTTGGAAGTTGCAGAGGTTAGGTCTGATTACCCTGAGACGCCCTCAGCAAAATGCGCCTCATCTCGCCTGGAGGGAGAACCTCCTGTATTTTCTCGAGTTGGGACAGGTGCTCTCGACTTACGACGGGGACTTCAAGGTCCGCTCTGGTGGCCTCAGGAAAGGACAGTCCCCATGCGAGTTGCTCGGGGCCTCTCGGGATTCCCTCTCCTTCGATGCTGGGGCCTAAGACCTTGTGTGGAGTCAGTGCCGAAACCTGAGGATTCCTCTCCAGTGCTGACATGGATCTTGGGGTACTTCTGGAGTCTCCCAGGGGAGTCAGTCCTCGTCTCGAGTGGGGGCATGCATGTGCGCTTTCCTCCCGAGCTGTAGCAGCAGTGTCACGCTTCCCTTCGCGTGGATCAAGGGATCTGTTTGCTTTCACCCCACGAGGCTTTTCCCACAGGGCTGTACCACGTGCCACCGTGGTGTGAGTCGATCCTCGGCTTGAAAGTCGAGGCAGTGCAGGGAAAACAGGTTTCCCTGGAATGGACTGAGAAATCTGGCGCTCTGGGAGTGGTGGACGATCCTGGAGTTACTCTCGTTTCCTGTGGAGAGCGCCTCCTCTTGAGTTGCGACGGGAAGCAGGGAATTCTTTCCGACACGCAGGGAAAGGATCCTTCCTCTCGAGCTAGGAGGCGAAAACGTGGCTCCTCTGGATTGTGGCGCGGACTCTCGTGCTTCCTCTCGAGTGAAGACGGGTAATGTCGCCGAAATTCCTGAGTTGCAGCAAGGGTGTGAAGGACCCTTTGGAAGTTCCAGAGTTTAGGTGTGAATAGCATCGAGACGCCTCAGCGGAAATGGGCTCATCTCGCCTGGAGGGGAGAACCTCCTGGATTTTCTCGAGTTGCGGCAGGTGCTCTCGACTTACGACGGGGACCTCAGGGACCCGTTCTTGGTGGCCTCAGGAAAGGCCAGTCCCCATGCGAGTTGCTCGGGGGCCTCTTGGGATTCCTCTCCCTTCGATGCTGGGGCCTAAGACCTTTGTTTGGAGTGGTGCAGTAACCTGAGGATTCCTCTCCAGTGCTGACATGGAGATCGACTCCGACCACGGTGCCGCAACGTAGGACAGTGCCTAGGGGAAAGCCTCGGTGCGGGAAAGCCGTCTGTGCTGACGAGGTCCCCTTGGGAAACCCTCGACGTGGAAAGCTTTGATGCGAAAGCCTCAGGGAAAGGCACGAGGATCCCTTAGATACACCGAGGGGACAGGTGACACTGCAGCTCACAGCTCGGGAGGAAAATGCGGCACGTGCATGCCCACTCGAGACGAGAACTGACTCCCAGGGAGTACTCCAGAAGTACGCCAAAGATCCATGTCAGCACTGAGAGAGAGGAATCCTCAGCCGTTCCAATGGGCACCGATCTCCACACGAGATCTCGTAGGCCCCGGCACTCCGAAGAGAAAGAATCCCATGGGAGAAGCCCGGGTCGCGAGCAACGATCGCCTATGGACTGGCTTTCCTAAGAGGGCCTACCAGAGGTGTTCGGTCCCTCGACGTCCCCAGTCGAGACAGTCGGAGAGCACCTGCCCCCAACTCTGAGAAATCTTAGGAGGTTCTTCCCATTCACGCGGACTGAGGCCGATTGTCCGACTAACGGGTCTCGCGCCGAGGCTAATCACACCTAACCACTGGAACTTACCAAAGTGGTCCTTCAACCTTGCTGAGACTCCAAGAAGTTCCGCGACATACCCGTCTCCACTCGACGGCAAAAGAACTAAAGTCGGGATCCTCATCCAGAGGAGCCCCCGTTCGCGGCCTCCTAAGCTCGAGAGGAGTATCCTTTCGCCTGCGTGGTGAGCGAAAGGAATTCCCTGCCATTAACAGTCGCCATCTCAAGGCAGGAGGCGCTCTCCACAGGAAAGGCGGGGGGATGAGCGATCTCCAGCGGTCGTGCACATGTCCAGGAGTCCCCCAGACTGTCTTCAGTCCATTCCAGGGAAACCTGTTTCCCTGCACTGCCTCGACTTTCAAGCCGAGGGCTCGCACTACACCACGGTGGCACGTAGGACCAGCCCTGTGCGGAAAGCCTCGGGGAAAGCCGTTCGTTGGGGAAACAGCCTTCGTGGGAAAAGCTCGAGGAAACCCTGCATCCCTTTGATCCATTGCGGAAGGGAAGCCACGACACTGCTGTACAGCTCGGGAGAAAAGCGCACCGTGAATGCCCCACTCGAGAACGCAGGACTGACTCCCCTGGGAGGACTCAGAAGTACCCATAAGATCCATAGTCAGCCATTGGAGAGGATCCTCAGGTTGCTGCACTGACTTCCACACAAGGTCTTAGCGCCCAGCATCGACCGTTAGAGAAATCCCGAAGAGGCCCCCGTGCAACTCGCATGAGGACTGGCCTTTCCTGAGGCACCAGTGCGGGTCCCAGGGGGACTCCCCGTCGTAAGTCTGAAGAGCACCTGCCTCGACAACTCGAGAAAATCCAGGAGGCTTCTCCCTCCAGGCGAGATGAGGCCCAATTTTCCGCTGAGGGTCCCGGGGCTAGTCACAGCCTAACCTCATGGAACTTTGCAACAGGGTCCTTCGACACCCTGCTTGAAATCTCAGGAAGTTCCCCGACATTTACACGTCCTCCACTCGACGAGGAAGCACGAGAGTTGCCACATCCCAGACGGAGCCCGTTCCGCCTCCTAGCTCGGACGAGAGGCGATTCCTTTCCCTTCGTGGTCGCGAAAAGAATTCCCGGCGTTCCCGTCGCATCTCAAGGAGGTGCGCTCTCCACAAGGAAAGGCAAAGAGGAACTCCAGGTCGCCGCCACCTTTCTCAGAGTCACCCAGAGTGTCTCAGTCCACTTTCCAGGGGAAAAACCTGTTTTCCCTGCACTGCCTTCGAATTTCAAGCCGAGGATCGACTCACACCACGGTGCGCCTCGTGGACAGCCCTGTGGGAAACCGAAACCTCGTGGGATTAAGCCTCGTGGAAAAGCCTCAGGAAAGCCCAAGATCTTTCTTGATCCAGAGCGAAAGGCGAATAGGTTGACACTGCTGCTTACAACTTCGAGGAGGACAGCGAACCGTGCATGCCCCCACTCAAAGATGAGGACTGACCCCCCTGGGGCAGACCTCCAGAAGTACCCAAAGAT
>NW_017191539.1:0-10732 GCF_001704415.2 Capra hircus
AGTCTCGTCTTCAGTCTTGGCATGCACGAGCGCTTTCCTCCCGAGCTGTAGCCAGCAGTGTCACCCTTCCCTTGGCGTGGATCAAGGGATCTGTGGCTTTCCCTCGAGGATTTCCCACGAGGTTCCCACGAGGCTTTCCCACAGGGCTGTCCCACGTGCCACCGTGGTGTGAGTCGATCCTCGGCTTGAAAGTCGAGGCACTGCAGGGAAAACAGGTTTCCCTGGAATGGACTGAGATATCTGGGGACTCTGGGAATGGTGGCACCACCCTGGAGTTCCTCTCGCATTTCCTGTGGAGAGCGCCTCCTCTGGAGATGCGACGGGAACCCCAGGAATTCTTTCCCGACACACAGTGAAAGGATCCCTCGTCTCGAGCTATGAGGGAGAAAAGGGGCTCCTCTGGATGTGGGCGGGACTCTCGTGCTTCCTCTCGAGTGGAGACGGGTATGTCGGGGAACTTGTTGAGTTGCAGCAAGGGTGTGAAGGACCCTTTGAAAGTTCCAGAGGTTAGGTGTGATTAGCTTCGAGACGCCTCAGCGGAAATGGGCCTCATCTCGCCTGGAAGGGAGAACCTCCTGGATTTTCTCTAGTTGTGGCAGGTGCTCTCGACATACGACGGGGACCTCAGGGACCCGCACTGGTGGCCTCAGGGAAGGCCATTCCCATGCGAGTTGCTCGGGGCCTCTCGGGATAACTGCCCCATCGATGCCGGGGTCTAAGACTTGTGTGGAGTCGGTGGCCGGAACCTGAGGATTCCTCTCCAGTGTGACATGGATCTTGGGGTACTTCTGGAGTCTCCCCAGGGGAGTCAGACATCGACTCGAGTGAGGGCAGGCACGTGCTCTTTCCTCCCGAGCTCTAGCAGCAGTGATACGCTTCTCTTCGCCGTGGATCGAGGGATCAGTGGCTTTCCCTCGGAGGCTTTCCCACGAGCCTTTCCCACAGGGCTGTCCCACGTGCCACCGTGGTGTGAGTCGATCCTCGGCTTGAAAGTCGAGGCATTGCAGGGAAAACAGTTTTCCCTGGAATGGACCAGAGATATCTGGGTGACTCTGGGAATGGTGGCACGAACCTGGATTTCCTCTCGCCTTTCCTGTGGAGAGCGCCTCCTCTTGAGATGCGATGGGAACGGCCGGGAATTCTTTCCCGACCACACAGGAAAGGATCCCTCCTCTCGAACTAGGAGGCGGAATCGGTGCTCCTCTGTATGTGGGCTTGACTCTCGTGCTTCCTCTCCTCTGGAGACGGGTATGTCGAGGAGTTTCTTGAGTTGCAGCAAGGGTGGTGAAGGAACTTTTGGAAGTTCCACATGTTAGGTGTGATTAGCCTGGATATGGCTCAGCGGAAATGGGCCTCATCTCGCCTGGAGGGAAGAACCACCTGGATTTTCTCCAGTTGAGGCAGGTGCTCACAACTTACGACCGGGACCTCAGGGACCTGCTCTGGTGGCCTCAGGAAAGACCAGTCCCCATGCGAATTGCTCGGGGTCCTCTCGGGATTCCTCTCCGTCGATGCCGAGGCCTAAGACCTTGTGTGGAGATGGTGCCAGAACCTGAGGATTCCTCTCCAGTGCTGACATGGATCTTGGGGTACTTCTGGAGTCTCCCCAGGGGAGTGAGTCCTTGTCTCGAGTGGGGGCATGCACGTGCGCTTTCCTCCCGAGATGTAGCAGCAGTGTCACGCTTCCCTTCCCGTGGATCAAGGGATCTGTGGCTTTCCCTCGAGGCTTTCCCAAGAGGATTTCCCACGAGGCTTTCCGACAGGGCTATCCCACGTGCCACCGTGGTGTGAGTCGATCCTCGCCGTGAAATTCGAGGCAGTGCAGGAAAAACAGTTTACTCTGGAATGGACTGAGACATCTGGGCGACTCTGTGAATGGTGGCACGACCCTGGAGTTCCTCTCGCCTTTCCTGTGGAGAGCGCTTCCCCTTGAAATGTGAGCGGAATGGCGGGTATTATTTCCTGACCAAAGCAGGGAAAGGATCCTCATGTCGAGCTTCGATACCAAAACGGCGTCTCCTCTGGATGTGGGCGGGACCCTCGTGCTTCCTCTCGAGTGGAGACGGGTATGTCGGGGAACTTCTTGAGTTGCAGCAAGGACCCTTTTGAATTTCCAGAGTTTAGGTGTGATGAGCCTCCAGATGCCTCCGAGGAAATGGCCTCATCTCGCCTGGAGGGGAGAACCTCCTGGATTTTCTAGAGTTGGGCAGGGTCTATCGAGTTACGACAGGGACCTCAGGGACCCGCTCTGGTGGCCTCAGGAAAGGCCAGTGCCCATGGGAGTTGCAAGAGAGCCTTTCGGGATTCCTCTCCCGTCAATGCCGGGGCCTAAGACCTTGTGTGGAGTCGATGCCGGAACCTGAGGATTCCTCTCCAGTGCTGACATGGATCTTGGGGTACTTCTGGAGTCTCCCAGGGGAGTCAGACCTCGACTCGAGTGGGGGCAGGAACGTGCGCTTTCCTCCCGAGCTCCCTGCAGGAGTGTTACGCTTCCCTTCACGTGGATCAAGGGAGCAGTGGCTTTCCCTCGATGCTTTCCCACGAGGCTTTCCCACAGGGCTGTCCCACGTGCCACCGTGGTGAGAGTCGATCCTCGGCTTGGAAAGTCGAGGCAGTGCAGGGAAAACAGTTTTCCCTGGAATGGACTGAGACATCTGGGGGACTGTGGGAATGGTGGCACGACGCTGGAGTTCCTCTCGCCTTTCCTGAGGAGAGCGCCTCCTCTTGAGATGCGACGGGAACGCCGGGAATTCTTTCCCAACCACGGCAGCGAAAGCATCCCACCTCTCGAGCTATGAGGCGGAAACGGGGCTCATCTGGATGTGGGCAGGACTCCTGTGCTTCCTCTCGAGTAGAGACGGGTATGTCGGGGAACTTCTTGAGTTGCAGCGAGGGTGTGAACGACGCTTTGGAAGTTCCAGATGTTAGGTGTGATTAGCCCCAAGACGCCTCAGCGGAAATCGGCCTCATCTCGCTGGAGGGGAGAACCTCCTGGATTTTCTCCAGAGTCAGGTGCTCACAACTTACGACCGGGACCTCAGGGACCTGCTCTGGTGACCTCAGGAAAGACCAGTCCCCATGCGAATTGCTCGGGGGCCTCTCAGGATTCCTCTACCGTCGATGCCAGGGCCTAAGACATTGTGTGGAGATGGTGCCGGAACCTCAGGATTCCTCTCCAGTGGCTGACAAGGATCTTGAGGGACATCTGGAGTCTCCCCAGGGAAGTCAGTCCTCGTCTCCAGTGGTGGCATGCACGTGCGCTTTCCTCCGGAGCTGTAGCAGCAGTGTCACGCTTCCCTTGGTGTGGATCAAGGGATCTGTGGCTTTCCCTCGAGGATTTCCCACGAGGTTTTCCCACGAGGCTTTCCCACAGGGCTGTCCCGCGTGCCACCGTGGTGTGAGTCGATCCTCGGCTTGAAAGTCGAGGCAGTGCAGGGAAAAACAGGTTTCCCTGGAATGGACTGAGATATCTGGGGGACTCTGGGAATGGTGGCACGACCCTGGAGTTCCTCTCGCCTTTCCTGTGGAGAGCGCCCTCCTCTGGAGATGCGACGGGAACCCCAGGAATTCTTTCCCGACACACAGTGAAAGGATCCCTCGTCTCGAGCTATGAGGGAGAAAAGGGGCTACTCTGGATGTGGGCGGGACTCTCGTGCTTCCTCTCGAGTGGAGACGGGTATGTCGGGGAACTTCTTGAGTTGCAGCAAGGGTGTGAAGGACCCTTTTGGAAGTTCCAGAGGTTAGGTGCGATTAGCTTCGAGACGCCTCCAGCGGAAATGGGCCTCATCTCGCCTGGAGGGGAGAACCTCCTGGATTTTACCGAGTTGTGGTAGGTGCTCTCGAGTTACGACGGGGACCTCAGGGACTCGCTCTGGTGGCCTCAGGAAAGGCCAGTCCCCATGCGAGTTACCATGGGGCCTATAGGGGATTCCTCTCCCATCGATGCCGGTGCCTAAGACCATGTGTGGAGTCGGGGCCAGACCCTGAGGATGCCTCTCCAGTGCTGACATGAATCTTTCCATACTTCTGGAGTCTCACCAGGGGAGTCAGTCCTCATCTCGTGTGGGGGCATGCCACCTGCGATTTCCTCACAAGCTGTAGCAGCAGTGTCACGCGTGCCGACATGTGGTTCAAGGGATCAGTCGCTTTGCATCAAGGCTTTCCCATGAGGCTTTCGAACAAGGGCTGTCCCACATGTCACGGTGGTGTGAGTCTATCCTCGGCGTGAACGTCGAGGCAGTGAAGGGAAAGCAGTTCTTCTGGAATGGACGGAGACATCTGGGGGACTCTTGGAATGCTGGCAAGGCCCTGGAGTTCCTCTCGCCTTTCCTGTGGAGAGTGCCTCCTCTTGAGATGCGACGGGAAGCCCGGGAATTCTTTCCGACGATGAAGGGAAAGGATCCCTCTTCTCGAGCTACGAGGCGGAAACGGGGCTCCGCTGGATGTGGGTGGGACCCTCGTCCTTCCTCTCGAGTGGAGATGGGTATGTCGGAGAACTTCTTGACTTGCAGCAAGGGTGTGAAGGACCCTTTCGAAGTTCCAGAGGTTAGTTGTGGTTAGCCTCGAGACGCCTCAGCGGAAATGGGCCTCATCTCGCCTGGAGGGGAGAACCTCCTGGATTTTCTCGAGTTGCAGCTTCCTCTCGAAGTAGGCCCCATGTCCCCTTGGGGAGGGTGTCATGCCTCTTTTCTCCTCACTGCCAAAGGGGTGGAGCCAAGCTCGCTCTGTCAGAGGTACAAAAACAGCAATTGAATGGATTTTCAAGCTCTTGCTAGGCTGCACCCTTTCAGGGCCCACTTTACTGAAACAGGTGCTCTGTGGCCCCTGGTTGGGTATGCAGGTTCACAAACAGGGTGAGATCCTGTCCAAGCAAGAATTTTCCTGAAAGACCTAGGCTCACTAGAGCTCTCCTCCGGAGCAAAGGGGATAGAGGAGATGTATGGAGGAGTCTTTGCCTTTCCCTGTGAGTGTGGGGCTACTCCCTACGGCCCCAGGCTCAGAGATAACTGCCTCTAAGAAGAATGGCAAAAGCGCTATTCTTGGAGGTTGGGACAGGGAGTTCGCAGCATGTGGGGAAAGAAAGACTTCTTCGGGAAGAAGAGGCAACCACCGGGGTGTGTTTGCAAGCCTCTATTTGGAAGAACAGGTTTGCTTATACAACTCAAGACTCCAGATCTGCTCAGAGGACTGAAGTTCAGAGACAGGGCATGTATCTTCCCTTCCCTTTGAGATCCTTGCAAAGACATTCCTAGCAGATCGTGGAGTGCCCATGAAGAAGCAAGCAGCGGGAGTGTGCTTGACATCACTGGCTGCCTACCTGGGCTCAGCTCCTCAAGGGCCTTTCTCTCCTGGTAGGCCCTATGTCCCTTGGGAGAGGGTGGTACCCTCTTCCTCCACACTGCCAAAGGGTGGAGGTGGAGCAAACTCGTTCTCTCTGAGGTAAAAAAAAAAAAGACAAATTGGATGGATTTTTAAGCTCTTGCTATGCTGCACCCCTCCAGGACCCACTCGAGCAAAACAGGTGCCCTGTGGCCCCTAGGTCAGGTATGCAGGTTCACACACCGGGTGTGATCCTGTCAAAGCCAAGAATTTTCCTGACAGACCTAGGCTCACTAGAGCTCTCCTCCAGAGGAAAGGAGACAAAAAAGACGTGTGTGTGGAGGTGGCTCTGCCTTTCCAGGTCCAATCTCAGGGATAACTGCCCCTAAGAAAGGAACTGCTGCTGCTGCTGCTGTTAAGTTGCTTCAGTCGTGTTCAACTCTGTGCGACGCCATAGACGGTAGCCCACTAGGCTCCCCGTCCCTGGGATTCTCCAGGCAAGAACAGTAAGTGGGTTGCCATTGCCTTCTCCAATGCATGAAAGTGAAAATGAAAGTGCAGTCGCTCAGTCGTGTCTGACCCTCAGCGACCCCACGGACTGCAGCCTACCAGGCTTCTCCGTCCATAGGATTTTCTGAAAGGAACTGCAAGAAGCGCTTTTCCAGGAGGCTGGGAAAGGGAGTTCGCAGGATGTGGGGAAAGAGAGCCTCCTTCGGGGAAGAATAGGCGGCCACTTGTTTTGTGTTGCAAACCTCTATTTGGAAGGAACAGGTTAGCTTATACAAAGGGAGACCTCCAGATCTGCTCAGAGGACCGAAGTTGCAGAGGCAGGTCGGTGTATTTTCCCTTCACTTTGCGATCCTTGCAAAGACATTCCTTGCTGATAGATGATTCAGCAAGGGCCTTTGAGACTGTTGTTTTCTTTCCTAGGTTCAAAGATTCCTTCAGTTCCTAATATAGATATCCTAGAAATTATGTGACATCCGTGAAAATCTGATATGTCCTGGTCAAATGCTGTCAGTTATAATTCCAGTTATCATATTAAAGCATTTCAAGTCGCAGCAGTGACCAGATTACATTGTCAATTTCTATTTAATCAGGTTTTAACCATGTCCTCTATGGTTTCACACTGATGCCTTTGCAGAAATACTGCTACTTCAAGATATATGGAATATACTTTTTTTAAGCTTACCGATAATTTGTTTGTTTGTTTGTTTGTCTTCTGGTAAGCTGGTACCAGATGGAATTTAGTCTCCTCTCTAGGTTAAGAGCACAAAGTTTTCTTAGAATGCAATTTTTGATAACAGACTATGAGTTTCTTTACCTTTCATTGATTTATAATTGTTTTCATCATCTGTTTTTTTACTTCGGTAAAGTAAATAAGCCTTATTTAAGATTTTGGTACATGTTGGATGGACTAAGCTTTCCCCACTCTTGCAAGTTCCCTTAACCCTTCAGATTCTTCTTGTGGGACCAAGATCTCACTTTCCTCCAGAGGGACAATCCAAGCTTTTTATTAGTTGATCTGCCCCTGACATCAGAGTCCATTTGAGCATGAGTTGGCCTATAATTTAGGCATGAAACTATGACTACATAAAGAAAAGGTGACTTTATGATTCAGGGATGGCCATGATATGCCTTGCACTTCAGAGAAAATGGGTTAAAATGATTTTTTTTTCTTCAAAACTGCACAGCCAGTTCTTTCAGCATATGCAATTGAAAACACCTAGTCATTAGGTCAGTTTTCATTCCAATCCCAAAGAAAGGCAATGACAAAGAATATTCAAGCTGCTGCACAATTGCACTCATCTCACACACTAGTAAAGTAATGCTCAAAATTCTCCAAGTTCACATGAACTGTGAACTTCCAAATGTTCAAGAGGGATTTAAAAAAATGCAGAGAAACCAGAGATCAAACTGCCAACATCCACTGGATCATTGAAAAAGCAAGAGAGTTCCAGAAAAAAAGACATCTATTTCTGCTTTATTGACTATGCCAAAGCCTTTGACTGTGTGGATCACAATAAACTGGGAAAAATTCTGAAAGAGATGGGAATACCAGACCACCTGACCTGTCTCTTGAGAAACCTGTATGCAGGTCAGGAAGAAACAGTTCGAACTGGACATGGAACAACAGACTGGTTCTAAATAGGAAAAGGAATATGTCAAGGCTGTATATTGTCAGCCTGCTTATTTAACTTATATGCAGAGTACATCATGAGAAACACTGGGCTGGAGGAAGCACACGCTGGAATCCAGATTGCTGGGAGAAATATCAAGAATCTCAGATATGCAGACGACACCACCCTTATGGCAGAAAGTGTATAAGAACTAAAGAGTCTCCTGATGAAAGTGAAAGAGGAGAGTGAAAAAGTTAGCTTAAAGCTCAGCATTCGGAAAACTAAAATCATTGCATCCAGTCTCATCACTTCATGGCAAATAGATGGGAAAACATTGGAAACAGCAGCAGACTATTTTGGGGGGCTTGGAAATCACTGCAGGTGATGGCTGCCTCCATGAACTTAAAACATATTTATGACTTGGAAGAAAAGTGATGACCAAACTAGACAGCATATTAAAAAGCCGAGACGTTGCTTTGCCAACAAAGATCCATCCAGTCAAGGCTATGGTTTTTCCATATGTCATGGATGGATATGAAAGATGTACTATAAAGAAAGTGACAGCTGAAAATTGGATGCTTTTGAACTGTGGTGTTGGAGAAGATGCTTGTAGGTCGCTTAGATTACAAGGAGACGCAACCACTCCATCCTAAAGGAAATCAGGTCTGAATATACATTGGAAGGACTAATACTGAACCTGAAACTCCAATACTGTGGCCATTTGATGTGAAGAGCTGACTCACTTGGAAGTTGCTTTGATTTGCCTGTGAGTGTGGGAGCCCTCCCTGGGCAAAGGGCCTCAGGGGTCATTGCCACTGAATCACGACCTCCAAGCAAGCGCATTCCAGCTGTGTGACATTCAGGAAGCAGGAGACTGGGAAAACTATCTTCCTTAGAGGAAGGAAAGTCATCCACAGAGAGTGTGTTTTCCAGGCCTCTCTTTGCAGCAAGTGTTTTGCTTCTCAGACATCAGAGCTGCAGGCTTGCTCTGAGGGCCTCAATTGCAGAGTCAGGGCTGTGTGTCTCACTGCACTTTCCAAGCATTGCAGACACATTCCTAGGTTGGAGCAGTGCTTCCCATGAGAAAGAAGCCTCGGAGTGTGTCTGAGCGGGCTGAGTGCCATGCTAGGGGTCACCTAGTCGAGGGCACCTTGCACATCCAATGGCCCCAGGCGAGTAGCTATGGATCGGCCCTTCGGTTGAGATATCCCAAAGCAGGGAACAAAGCTAGCTCTGTCAGAAGGAGGAAAACAGCAATGGGATGGATTTTCAAGCAGTTGCTAAGTCACACCACGTTAGGGCTCCCCCGGGAAAGAAATGCAAATTTTGGCCTCTAGGCCCAGTATCCAGATGTGTGCACAGGATATTTTCCCCACAGGATCCAAGAATGTTCCAGACAGACCTAAGCTCACTAGCTCTCTCCTGCAGAGGAAATGAAATATTGTTGCTGAACCACGAAAAGATGCTGGGATTCTTGGCTTATGGAGGAGAAGAATTCAATCCAGGGCCCAAGACGAGGCTTGATTGCTCAGAGCTTTTGTGCAATAGAGTTTTATTAAAGGATAAAGGAGATAGAGAAAGCTTCTGACAGAGACATCACAAGGGGCAGAAAGCGTACCCCCTTGCTAGTGTTGGTAATGGAGTTATATACTCTCCAATAAGTTATGACAACGAACAAAAGAATGTCTGGAGGTTGTAAAGACTCACTAGACCTACTCCCATAATTGACATTTTAAGATAACAGGATTAGCCAGGAGGTTTTTCCAGAGACCGTCCTCAAGAAGGATGCATGATTGTTATATAATCCTAAGGAATGTAGAGGGGAAAACAGTTGTCCTTTCTTCCTCCTTGAGAATTCTAGACCCCTCTCTCCTTGGGGACCCTTGAACTTCTTAGAAAACCTGCCTGGCAATGACTCTCTCAGAAACATGATTGAACAGCCGTTTGGAGCTTCCTTTGACTTTCCCTGGGAGGGAGGGAGCCCTCCCTGAGCACAGGGCCTCAGGGGCCATGGCCAATGAAAAAGAATCCCCAGCAAGTGCTTTTCAGCCCTGTGTGGCTCTCAGCCCACAGGAGTCTGAGAAAAACTCTCTTCCTTGGAGGAAGGAAAGGCAGCCCAAGAGTGTGTTTTCAGGCCTGTATCTTGCAGCAAGTGTTTGGCTTGTTAGACAGAAGACCTGCAGGCCTGTTCCAACAGACTCAATGCCAGAATCAGGGTCTTGTGTCTCCCTGCAGTTTCCTGGCCTTGCAAACACATTCCTAGGTGAGAGCAGTCCTGCCCATGGGGAAGCAGGCTGCGGGAGTGTGTCTGAGGGGGCCAGGTGTCATGCTGGGGTCACCTGGTCGAGGGCACCTTGCACCTCCAATGGACCCCCAGGCAAGGAGTTGCAGGCCACCACCTTGCTTTCTGAAATCCCCAAAATGGGGAGCAAAGCTCGCTCTGGTCAGAGGGAAGAAAACAGCAACAGGATGGATTTTCAAGCAGTTGCTAGGCTGTACTGCGTTAGGGCTCCAAAGGAAGGAAAATGCGAATTTTAGCCCCTACGACTGGTATCCAGGTGGGCTCCAGGATGATTTCCCCGCAGGATCCAAGAACGTTCCAGACAGACCTGGGCTCACTAGCTCCCTCCTGCAGAGGAAACATGAGAGAACAGCTGTTTGGAGGTTGCTTTGACTTCCCCTGGGAGGGTAGGATCCCTCCCTGGGTGCAGGGCCTCAGGGCCATTGCCGCTGAGAAATGCCCTCTAAGCCAGACCTTTGCAGCCTTGTATGACTCAGCACGGAGGAGACTGGAAAAGCTCTCTTCCTTGGAGGAAGGAAAGGCAGCCCCAGAGAGTGTGTTTTCACACCTGTATCTTGCAGCAAGTGTTTGGCGTCTCAGACGTCAGACCTCCAGGCCTGCTCCAACGGCCTCAGTTCCAGAGTCAGGGCCGTGTGTCTCCCTGCATTTTCTGAGCCTTGGGAACACATTCCTAGGTCAGAACAGTCCTGCCCATGGGGAAGGAGGCTGCGGGAGTGTGTCTGAGGGGGGTCGAGTGCCATGCTGGGGTCCAATAGACCCGGTACCTCCAATAGACCCCAGGACAACAGCGTGGGGCTCCCCCTGGCTTCCGAAATGCCAAAGCGAGAAGCAAAGCTAGCTCTATCAGAAGAAGAAAAGAGCAATCGGATGGATGTTCAGGCTGTTGCTGGGCCGCACCACTTCAGGGCCCCCCCGAGAGGAACAGGCGCCCTGTGGCCCCTAGGTCCGATATGCAGGTTAACACACAGGTGTGTCCCCATAGGAGCCAAGA
>NW_017191540.1:0-10732 GCF_001704415.2 Capra hircus
GAGAGGAACTCCAGGGTCGTGCCACCATTCCAAGAGTCCCCCCTGAGAATTCCAAAGGAAACTCTTTTACCTGCACTGCCTTGACTGTCACGTCGAGGATCGACTCACACCACGGTGGCACGTGGGACAGCCCTGTGTGTTAGCCTCGTGTGGAAAGCCTCATGGGAAATCCTACAGGGAAAGCCACACATCCCTTGATCCACCCGTCGGGTAGCATGACACTGCTGCCACCGTTAGGGAGGAAAGCCCACGTGCATTTCCCCACTCGAGACGAGGACTGACTCCCCTGGGAGAGTCCAGAAGTACCCAAAAATCCACGTCAGCACTGGAGAGGAATCCTCAGTTTCCGGTCCCAACTCAACACAAGGTCTTTGACTCGGGAAATGCAAGCAGTTAAAAGATCTCTCCTTTGGAGCCTCGAGGGGGATCGGGGCTTCTCTGGATGTGGGCGGGACCCTCGTGCTTCCTTTGAGTGTAGACGGGTATGTCGGGAAAGCTCTTGAGTTGCAGCAAGTGTGTGAAGGAACCATTGGAAGTTCCAGAGGTTAGGTGTGCTTAGCCTCTAGATGCGTCAGTGGAAATAGGCCTCATTTTGCCTGTAGGGGAGAACCTCCTGGATTTTCTCGAGTTACGGCAGGTGCTCTCGAATTACGACGGGGACCTCAGGGAACCTGTCTCGTGGCCTCAGGAAAGGCCAGTCCCCATGCAAGTTGCCAGGGGGACTCTCGGGATTCCTCTTGGGTCGATGCCGGGGCCTAAGACCTTGTGTGGAGTCGAGGCCGGATCCTGAGGATTCCTCTCCAGTGCTGACATGGTTCTTGGGGTACTTCTGGAGTCTCCCCAGGGAAGTCAGTCCTCGTCTCGAGTGTGGGCATGCACGTGCGCTTTCCTCCCGAGCTGTAGCAGCAGTGTCACGCTTCCTAACGCGTGGTCAAGGGATCTGTAGCTTTCACTCAAGTCTTTCCTTCAAGGCTTTCCCAAGAGTCTTTCCCACAGGGCTGTCCCACCTGCCACCATGGTGTGAGTCGATCCTCGGCTTGAAAGTCGAGGCAGTGCAGGGAAAACAGGTTCCTCTGGAATGGACTGTGACATCTGGGGGACTCTTGGAATGGTGGTACGACCCTGGAGTTCCGCTCGCCTTTCCTGTGGAGAGCGCCTCCTCTTGAGATGGGACGGGAACGCCGGGAATTCTTTCCCGACCAAGCAGGGAAAGGATCCGTCATCTCGAGGTCCGAGGCAGAAACGGGGCTCCTCTGGATGTGGGCGGGACCCTCGTGCTTCCTCTGGAGTGGAGACGGTATGTCGGGGAACTTCTTGAGTTTCAGCAAGGTTGTGAAGGAACCTTTGGAATTTCCAGAGTTTAGGTGTGATTAGCCTCGAGTGCCTCAGCGGAAATTGGCCTCATCTTGCCTGGAGGGGAGAACCTCCTGGATTTTCTCGAATTGTGGCAGGTGTTCTCAACGTACGCTGGGACCTCAGGGACCCGCTCTGGTGGCGTCAGGAAAGGCCAGTTCCCATCCGAGTGGCTACGGGCCTCTCAGGATTCCTCTCCCGTCGATGGTGGGGCCTAAGACCTTGTGTGAAGTCGAGGCCGGTACCTGAGGATTCCTCTCCCGTGGTGACATGGTTCTTGGGGTACTTCTTGAGTCTCCCCAGGGGTGTCAGTCCTCTTCTCAGCGGGATCATGCAAGAACGCTTACCTCCTGAGCTGCAGTAGCAGTGTCACGCTGCCCGTCGCGTGGATCAAGAGATCTATGTCTTTCCCTCGAGGTATTTCTCACGGGGCTTTCCCTCGAGGCTTTCCCACGAGGCTTTCCCACATCGCTGTCCCACGTGCCACCATGGTGCCAGTCGATCCTCGGCGTGAAAATCAAGGCAGTGCAGGGAAAACAGGTTCCTCTGGAATGGACTGAGACATCTGGGGGACTCTTGGAATTGTGGCACGACCCTGGAGTTCCTCTCGCCTTTCCTGTGGAGAGCGCCTCTTCTTGAGATGCGGTGGGAACGCCGGGAATACTTTCCCGACCAAGCAGGGAAAGTCCCGTGGTCCAGCCCCGGTGGATCCAGCGTGATTCGAAGGTGGGGACGTAGTCGTCGTCTTTGGAAATATACATATTTAATCCCAGATATAAAGAGATTAGAAATGGATTGTGTAGTAGGAAGATTATTGGAGAAAAAGAGGCTGAATAACTTGGATTACGTGGAATAGCATCCATCCTCCAGTAGAGAATTCAGCCAGAAAAACGGGAGCAAAAAAGAAGCGACATGGGGGAATCAGTCTTTCCGGAAACTGATCTGATTTCTTTATTTTTGGTTTTGCTTGTATACCTCTTGTTACACATAGGGATGAATACAGAGTCACGCAGGAGTCGGCATCCTGACCTTTATCAAAATCAGGTGCTTCACATAAATGTATAAAAAAAAAGGTCTTAGGGATCTTACATCATCTTCTGGCCATGAATGAGACCTGCTGACATTTTATGATCCTTTCTTTCTGATAACCAAATAAACTTATTTCTTCCAAGGGTGTTTTTTCTTAAACCAGGCACCACCCTCCAAATAAAGTTACATTCCTATAGGGTGAGGGTGTAGTGAGTTACAATCAAGAAAGGAATTTATTTAACCCAAGGTTAACATGATTAGTCTTAAAGGTGAATTCTTATTTCTCCTATATGCTTAAAGGTTAATACTTATTTCTCCTATATACTAGTTATATTCATTATAAGGGTAGGGAACATGGAGATTTATCAGCAAACATCAGCCTAACAAATGAAAATCCTTTCATCAATTCTCCCCTTAAGATCTATTTAGTCTTAAGATATGATAAAGTTACATTCTTACATAGAAAGGACACAGTGATATATAACAAAGTACAGTGATCTATTACAAAAGTGAAAATCCATTAACTCAAAAAGTCTAGTATTGCTAACATCAAAAACTGCTATATTTCCTTTGCTATATTCCAAATACATTGATTAATATATTCCCAAGTGCCTAAGGATATGGAGGCCTGGTGGCAATCATTGACTCAACAAGAAGAAAAAGTCCTATGCTAATTAAGACTCTCAAAATACTCCAAAACTCTCTGTGCTGTTTACAGTTGAGAGGCAGTAAACAATCTTGTGCCTAGTGGCAGCAGTATGGATAATCCTGTCACACAAGCTGGTCTGTCAGCAGAGAGGTTTGACCTAAAATATCCTTGTCCCACCCAGAGCAGGGAATTAGCAGCAATTTTTGACACAACAAATGAAGAACCCTTCACCAATATAATTCCTAACCAACTATACTAATAATTTCTAACTCCCCAAAATAATTTGCCTTTAGTAAGTCTAAAACATCTCATGCCTCTCAGGTTGGGAGGCTGTAAACAATCACATGTGGCCGGACAAACCTATAAAGGTGGGCTAGATAACCTTCAGAGGAGTCGGCAAGCTGAAACACTCTTGTCATGCCCAAGAATATTTATTGCCTTGAAGCTGCACGTTTACTTCTTCTCCGAGAGAAACAGTTATGGGGGAGAGCCCCCGTAAAGTCAGAAGTGTAGGTGAGAGCATAAAACAGACTCTGGTTTTGGGGTTCGATGCTCGGGAACAGGGGGTTACCTGAGGCTTGATCACGCCTTTGCGCATGCCAAGCCTCCTTCCTCATGACCTTTGCCATAGGCGGAATTCCTCACGCTGGTCCCCGGAAGGAAAGGATCCCTCATCTCGAGCGACGAGGCGGAAACGCGCCTCCTGTGGATGTAGGGGGGACCATCTTGCTTATTCTCGAGTGGAGACGGGTATGTCGGGGAACTTCTTGAGTTGCAGCAAGGGTGTAAAGTACCTTTTGGAAGTTCCAGAGGTTAGGTGTGATTAGCCTCGAGACACCTCAGTGGAAATGGGCCTCATCTCGCCTGGAGGGGAGAACCTCCTGGATTTTCTCGAGTTGCGGCA
The DNA here is from genome assembly GCF_001704415.2 of Capra hircus. Classification (NCBI taxonomy): domain Eukaryota; kingdom Metazoa; phylum Chordata; class Mammalia; order Artiodactyla; family Bovidae; genus Capra; species Capra hircus. Next base: position 3,936 of record NW_017191540.1, read on the forward strand.
GGTGCTCTCGACTTACGACGGGGACCTCAGGGGCCAGCTCTGGTGGCCTCAGGAAAGGCCAGTCCCCATTCAAGTTTCTAGGGGCCTCTCAGGATTCCTCTCCTGTCGATGCCGGGGCCTAAGACCTTGTGTGAAGTCGGGGCTGGAACCTGAAGATTCCTCTCCAGTGCTGACATGGATCTTGTGGTACTTCTGGAGTCTCCCCAGGGGAGTCAGTCCTCGTCTCGAGTGGGGGCATGCACGTGCGCTTTCCTCCTGAGCGGTAGCAGCAGTGTCACGCTTCCCGTCGCGTGGATCAAGGGATCTGTGGCTTTCCCTCTAGGCTTTCCCATGAGGCTTTCCCACAGGGCTGTCCCACATGCCACCTTGGTGTGAGACGATCCTCGGCGTGAAAGTCATGGCAGTGCAGGGAAAACAGGTTCCTCTGGAATGGACTGAGACATCTGGGGAACTCTTGGAATGGTGGCACGACCCTGGAGTTCCTCTGGCCTTTCCTGTGGAGAGCACTTCCTCTTGAGATGCGACGGGAACGCCAGGAATTCTTTCCCGACCACGCAGGGAAAGGATCCCTCCTCTCTAGATACGAGGCGGAAACGGGGCTCCTCTGGATGTGGGTGGGACCCTCGTGCTTCATCTCGAGTGGAGACGGGTATGTCGGTGATCTTCTTGACTTGCCGCAGGGGTGTCAAAGACCCTTTGGAAGTTCCAGAGGTTAGGTGTGATTAGCCTCGAGATGCCTCAGGGGAAATGGGCCTCATCTCGCCTGGAGGGGAGAACCTCCTGGATTATCTTGAGTTGGAGCAGGTGCTCTCGTCTTAGCATGGGGACCTCAGGGACCCGCTCCTGTGGCCTCAGAAAAGGCCAGTGCCCATGGGAGTTGCTAGGGGGCCTCTCAGGATTCCTCTCACGTCGATGCCGGGGCCTAAGACCTTGTGTGGAGAGCCCGAGCGGAGGCGGCGCGGAGCGTTTCGGTTCTCAGTGCCTGGGGCACCGGTGTGTGGTGTGAGGCTGCGGCGGAGCCTCTACACTGAAGGTGCGAGAGGTTGGCAGCTTCGATTGAAGCACATCGAGCGGCGACAGCAGTGAAAGTCATGAGCGACAGCGGCGAGGAGAACTACGGCGAGGGGGAATCCCGTTCTGCTTCCAGAAGCGGAAGTGCTCATGGATCTGGGAAATCTGCAAGTCATACCCCTGCAAGGTCTCGCTCCAAGGAAGATTCCAGGCGTTCCAGATCAAAGTCCAGGTCCAGATCGGAATCTAGGTCTAGATCCAGAAGAAGTTCTCGGAGGCATTATACAAGGTCACGATCTCGGTCCCGGTCCCATAGAAGATCTCGTAGCAGATCTTACAGCAGAGATTATCGAAGACGGCATAGCCACAGTCATTCTCCCATGTCTACTCGCTGGCGTCATGTTGGGAATCGGGCAAATCCTGATCCTAACTGTTGTCTTGGAGTATTTGGATTGAGCTTGTATACTACAGAAAGAGATCTAAGAGAAATGTTCTCTAAATATGGCCCAATTGCTGATGTATCTATTGTATATGACCAGCAGTCTAGACGTTCAAGAGGATTTGCCTTTGTATACTTTGAAAATGTAGATGATGCCAAGGAAGCAAAAGAGCGTGCCAATGGAATGGAGCTTGATGGATGTAGGATCAGAGTTGACTTCTCCATAACGAAAAGACCACATACTCCAACAGCAGGAATTTACATGGGGAGACCTACCTATGGCAGCTCACGCCGTCGAGATTACTATGACAGAGGATATGATCGAGGCTATGATGATCGGGACTATTACAGCAGATCGTACAGAGGAGGAGGAGGAGGAGGAGGAGGATGGAGAGCTGCTCAAGACAGGGATCAGAAATACAGAAGACGGTCACCTTCTCCCTACTATAGTCGTGGAGGATACAGATCACGTTCCAGATCTCGATCATACTCACCTCATCGCTATTAAAGCATGAAGATGAAGACTTTCTGAAACCTGCCCTAGAGTTGGGATATTGTTTGTGGACAATATTTTTTATTGTCTCCTGTTTAAAAAGTGAACAGTGCCTGGTGAAGTTAGGTGACTTTTACACCTTTTATGATGACTACTTTTGGTGGAGTTGAAATGCTGTTTTCATTCTGCATTTGTGTAGTTCGGTGCTTTGTTCAAAGTTAAGTGTTTTCAGAAAAGTATGTTTTACATGTATTTTTTTACAGTCTAAAATTTTGACTGCTGAGAAGTTTCTATTGTACAGAACTTCATTTAAATGGTTTTTCTACTGAATACAGGGTATTCTGAAGATTGAAGCCTGTGTGTAAAATGCTACCAAATGGCAAAAAGCAACAATAACGTTTGGTTTTTACTTTTCTTTCTAACATATCAATGCTTAGGAGAACTGTTCTGATTAGATTGTCAGTAGTAAATTAAAGAAAAAAATGCCCGTTTTCCTCGAGTCCATGAAACATACCATACTTAATATACCTGCAGTTAAGTGATAAAAATTACGCTCTGTAACTCTATACTGCTAGTGTTAAAAACTAAAGATCTTTCAATACAGCAAATGCTTAATGCTTATATAAATGTGACTTTGACAGCCTTTATGTAATCTGTATTATACATAGCAGGGAATAAGATGAGTTGCACAATGTATGCCTTAAAAAGGCTATTTCTTAAAGCTGTTAGAAGGGGATAATGGTATTTCAATTAGTAATCAGCAAGTGAAAATAATATTCCACCACAAATGTACTCTTGTTCTTCTAGCTTTTAAGACTATATGGAAAAACTGGGTGGTTCAGAGTTTTGAGAAAAAAGAAGGGAACACTACACCTGTGTTGTGGATGATCTGAAGACTTTGCCTGTTCATTTTTTAAATACTAATTTCAGGTTCTTTGCTTACCAAAGGAGGCCCAATTTCACTCAAAAGTTTTGAGAACTGTGTTTAAATAAATGCAAAGAAAAGAGTAAAAAGGAAAGAAAAAAAAAAAAGACCTTGTGAGGAGTTGGGGCAGGAACCTGAGGATTCCTCTACAGTGCTGACATGGATCTTGGGGTAGCTTCTGGAGCCCCCCCAGGGAAGTCAGTCTTCGTCTCGAATGGGGGCATGCACGTGCGCTTTCCTCCCGAGCTGTAGCAGCAGTGTCACGCTTCCGGTCGCGTGGATCAAGTGATCTGTGGCTTTTCCTCCAGGCTTTACCACGAGGCTATCCCAGAGGGCTGTCCCACATGCCGCCGAGGTGTGAGTCGAACCTCGGCGTGAAAGTCGAGGCAGTGCAGGGAAAACAGGTTCCTCTGGAATGGACTGAGACATCTAGGGGACTCTTGGAATGGTGGCACGACTCTGGAGTTCCTCTCGCATTTCCTGTGGAGAGCGCCTCCACTTGAGATGCGACGGGAACGCCGGGAATTCTTTCCCGACGAAGCAGGGAAAGGATCCCACATCTCGAGCTACGAGGCGGAAAGGGGCTCCTCTGGATGTGGGCGGGACCCTCGTGCTTCCTATCGAGAGGAGACGGGTATGTCAGGGAACTTCTTGAGTGGCAGCAAGGGTGTGAAGGACCCTTTGGAAGTTCCAGAGGTTAGGTGTGATTAGCCTCCAGACGCTTCAGCGGAAATGGGCTTCATCTCGCCTGGAGGGGAGAACCTCCTGGATTTTCTCGAGTTGCGGCAGGTGCTCTCGACTTACGACGGGGACCTCAGGGACCCGCTCTGGTGGCCTCAGGAAAGGCCAGTCCACATGCGAGTTGCTCGGGGCCTCTCGGGATTCCTCTACCATCGAGGCCGGGGCCTAAGACCTTGTGTGGAGTCGGTGCCGGAACCTGAGGATTCTTCTGCAGTGCTGACATGGATCTTGGGGTACTTCTGGAGTCTCCCCAGGGGAGTCAGTCCTCGTTTGAGTGGGCGCATGCACGTGCGCTTACCTCCGGAGCTGTGGCAGCAGTGTCATGCTTCCCTTCGCCTGGATCAAGGGATCTGTGGCTTTCCCACGAGGCTTTCCCACAGGGCTATCCCACGTGCCACCGTGGTGTGAGTCGATCGATGGCTTGAAAGTCAACGCAGTGCAAGGAAAACAGGTTTCCCTGGAATGGACTGAGACATCTGGCGAATCTGGGAATGGTGGCACGACCCTGGACTTCCTCTCGACTTTCCTGTGGAGAGCGCCTCCTCTTGAGATGCGACGGGAACGCCGGGAATTCTTTCCCGACCACTCAGGGAAAGGATCCCTTCTCTCGAGCTAGGAGGCGAAACGGTGCTCCTCTGTATGTGGGCGGGACTCTCGTGCTTCCTCTCGAGTGGAGACGGCTATGTCGGGGAAATTCTGGATTTGCAGCAAGGGTGTAAAGGACCCTTTGGAAGTTCCAGAGGTTAGGTGTGATTAGCCTCGAGACGCCTCAGTGGAAATGGTCCTCATGTTGCCAGGAGGGGAGAACCGCCTGGATTTTCTCGAGTTGCGGCAGGTGCTCTCGACTTTCGACGGGGACCTCAGGGACCCGCTCTGGTGGCCTCAGGAAAGGCCAGTCCCCATGCGAGTTGCTCGGGGCCTCTGGGGATTCCTCTCCCATCGATGCCAGGGCCTAGACCTTGTGTGGAGTCGGTGCCGGAACTTGAGCATTCCTCTGCAGTGCTGACATGGATCTTGGGGTACTTCTGAAGTCTCCCCAGGGGAGTCAGTCCTCGTCTCGAGTGGGGGCATGCACGTGCGCTTTCCTCCCGAGCTGTAGCAGCAGTCACGCTTCCCTTCGCGTGGATCAAGGGATCTGTGGCTTTCCCTCGAGGCTTTCCCACGAGGCTTTCCCACAGGGCTGTCCCACGTGCCACCGTGGTGTGAGTCGATCCTCGGCTTGAAAGTCGAGGCAGTGCAGGGAAAACAGGTTTCCCTGGAATGGACTGAGACATCTGGGGGACTCTGGGAATGGTGGCACGACCCTGGAGTTCCTCTCGCCTTTCCTGTGGAGAGCGCCTCCTCTTGAGATGCGACGGAACGCGGAATTCTTTCCGACACGCAGGGAAAGGATTCCCTCTCGAGCTAGAGGCGGAAACGGGGCTCCTCTGGATGTGGGCGGGACTCTCGTGCTTCCTCTCGAGTGGAGACGGGTATGTCGGGGAACTTCTTGAGTTGCAGCAAGGGTGTGAAGGACCCTTTGGAAGTTCCAGAGGTTAGGTGTGATTAGCCTCGAGACGCCTCAGCGGAAATGGGCCTCATCTCCTGGAGGGGAGAACCTCCTGGATTTTCTCGAGTTGCGGCAGGTGCTCTCGACTTACGACGGGGACTCAGGGACCCGCTCTGGTGGCCTCAGGAAAGGCCAGTCCCCATGCGAGTTGCTCGGGGCCTCTCGGGATTCCTCTCCCGTCGATGCCGGGCCTAAGACCTTGTGTGGAGTCGGTGCCGGAACCTGAGGATTCCTCTCAGTGCTGACATGGATCTTGGGGTACTTCTGGAGTCTCCCCAGGGGAGTCAGTCCTCGTCTCGAGTGGGGCATGCACGTGCGCTTTCCTCCCGAGCTGTAGCAGCAGTGTCACGCTTCCCTTCGCGTGATCAAGGATCTGTGGCTTTCCCTCGAGGCTTTCCCACGGCTTTCCCACGGGCTTTCCCACAGGGCTGTCCCACGTGCCACCGTGGTGTGAGTCGATCCTCGGCTTGAAAGTCGAGGCAGTGCAGGGAAAACAGGTTTCCCTGGAATGGACTGAGACATCTGGGGGACTCTGGGAATGGTGGCACGACCCTGGAGTTCCTCTCGCCTTTCCTGTGGAGAGCGCCTCCTTGAGATGCGGGAACGCCGGGAATTCTTTCCCGACCACGCAGGGAAAGGATCCCTCCTCTCGAGCTAGGAGGCGGAAACGGGCTCCTCTGGATGTGGGCGGGACTCTCGTGCTTCCTCTCGAGTGGAGACGGGTATGTCGGGGAACTTCTTGAGTTGCAGAAGGGTGTGAAGGACCCTTTGGAAGTTCCAGAGGTTAGGTGTGATTAGCCTCGAGACGCCTCAGCGGAAATGGGCCTCATCTCGCCTGGAGGGGAGAACCTCCTGGATTTTCTCGAGTTGCGGCAGGTGGTCTCGACTTACGACGGGGACCTCAGGGACCCGCTCTGGTGGCCTCAGGAAAGGCCAGTCCCCATGCGAGTTGCTCGGGGCCTCTCGGGATTCCTCTCCCTCGATGCCGGGCCTAAGACCTTGTGTGGAGTCGGTGCCGGAACCTGAGGATTCCTCTCCAGTGCTGACATGGATCTTGGGGTACTTCTTCTGGAGTCTCCCCAGGGGAGTCAGTCCTCGTCTCGAGTGGGGGCATGCACGTGCGCTTTCCTCCCGAGCTGTAGCAGCAGTGTCACGCTTCCCTTCGCGTGGATCAAGGGATCTGTGGCTTTCCCTCGAGGCTTTCCCATGAGGCTTTCCCGGCTTTCCCACAGGGCTGTCCCACGTGCCACCGTGGTGTGAGTCGATCCTCGGCTTGAAAGTCGAGGCAGTGCAGGGAAAACAGGTTTCCCTGGAATGGACTGAGACATCTGGGGGACTCTGGAAATGGTGGCACGACCCTGGAGTTCCTCTCGCCTTTCCTGTGGAGAGCGCCTCCTCTTGAGATGCGACGGAAGCCGGGAATTCTTTCCCGACCACGCAGGGAAAGGATCCCTCCTCTCGAGCTAGGAGGCGGAAACGGGGCTCCTCTGGATGTGGGCGGGACTCTCGTGCTTCCTCTCGAGTGGAGACGGGTATGTCGGGGAACTTCTTGAGTTGCAGCAAGGGTGTGAAGGACCCTTTGGAAGTTCCAGAGGTTAGGTGTGATTAGCCTCGAGACCCCTCAGCGGAAATGGGCCTC
>NW_017191541.1:0-10731 GCF_001704415.2 Capra hircus
AACCGCTCTGGTGCCCTCAGGAAAGGAGTCACGCATGGTGAGTTGTCGGTGTAAAAGTGCCTGCTTGCAGATATTTAAATCCTATCCCAGATCGGATGGTGCGGTGCGCAGGGATCTAAACCCTTAGTGTGGAGTCGGTGGGCCAGAAGCTGAGATTCCTTCTCCAGTTGGCTGACATGGATTTGGAGGTACTTTCTGGAGTCGTCCCAAGGGAGGTCGGTATCCACCTCTTGAATTGGTGGCTGCCGTGCGATTTCTCTCTGAGCTGTAGCAGCAGGTGTACGCTTTCTTTGCGGATCCACAGATCTCCTGGTCGTGTTCTCACCATCGAGCTTATGCCAGGAGGCTGTCGAGCAGCGCGACTGTTCCGCTTCGCCACCCTGTGTGTGTGCACGTCGATCGCTTCGGGCTTAGAATAGTCGAGGCATGTGTGCAGGAAACCTAGGTATTTCGCTCTGGAGAATGGACTGAACAATCTGGGAGACACTCCAAAGCATGAAGGGAAAATAGGTTGGCACGACCCCTGGAGCCTTCTCACGCGCTTTCCTGGTGTAGAGCGCTTTACTCTCTTGAAGATGAATCGGATAATGCCGGGAATATCTTTGCCGGGACCGGGCGTTGAGGTGAAAGGTCCCTCTCATTAGTTTAGGAAAGCGCGTGAAAGGGGTCCTCTGGATTGAGGGCGGACTGTGGATTCCTCTGCTGGTGGAGACGGGTTATGTCGGTGTGAACTTCTTTCGAGTTGCAGTCATCAGGGTGATGATGGAACACATTTGGGAAGTTACAATTATAAGAGAAGATAAGCCTCCTGAGACGCCTTCATGCGGGGGGAATGGGCGTTCATATGCACATAGCAGGGGAGAATCCTGTCTGGGATTTTTTCGGTAAAGTTCGTCGGAGCAGATGTCCCGCTTAACCTGACGGAGGACCTTGGGATTCAGGGACCGCGCTCCGGTGGCCTCCTGGGGGGGACGAAGGCGGATCCACAGAGGCGAGTGGCTCGGGGTGGCACTCACTCGGATCTTTTCGAGGGCCGTCAGATGCATCGGCGTCCTTAAAATGATTTTGATGAGTCGGTGGCCCCCTGCGGGATACGAAACTGGGATTCTCTCCAGATGTTGATATGGGATCTTGGGGTAAGCTCCTCCTGGAGTCACTCCCTAGTGGAGTCAGTCCCGGTCGTCTCGGAGTGGTGGGAATGGATGTGCGTTTTCCTCGCCCGGCTTGGTAGCAGTCAGTGTCATCGTTTTCCCTTCGCGTGGATCAAGGGATCTGTGGCTTTCCCTCGAGGCTTTCCCACGAGGCTTTGCCACAGGGCTGTCCCACGTTCCACCGTGGTGTGAGTCGATCCTTGGCTTGAAAGTCGAGGCAGTGCAGGGAAAACAGTTTTCCCTGGAATGGACTGAGACATTTGGGGACTCTGGGAATGGTGGCACGACCCTGGAGTTCCTCTCGCTTTTCCTCTGGAGATCGCCTGCTCTTGAGATCGAAAGGAACGCCGGGAATTCTTTCCCGACCACGCAGGGAAGGATCCCTCCTCTCGAGCTAGGAAGCGGAACCGGGGGCTCCTCTGGATGTGGGCGGGACTCTCGTGCTTCCTCTCGAGTGGAGACGGGTAAGTCGGGGAACTTCTTGAGTTGCAGCAAGGGTGTGAAAGGACCCTTTGGAAGTTCCAGAGGTTAGGTGTGATTAGCCTCTAGACGCCTCAGCGGAAATGGGCCTCATCTGGCCTGGAGGGGAGAACCTCCTGGATTTTCTCGAGTTGCGGCAGGTGGTCTCGACTTACAACGGGGACCTATGGGACCCGCTCTGGTGGCCTCAGGAAAGGCCAGGTCACCATGCGAGTTGTTCGGGTGCCTCTCGGTATTCCTCTCCCGTCGATGCCGGGACCTAAGACCTTGTGTGGAGTCGGTGCCAGAACCTGAGGATTCCTCTCCAGTGCTGACATGGATTTGGGGTACTTCTGGAGTCTCCCCAGGGGAGTCAGTCCTCCTCTCGAATTGGGGCATGCAGGTGCGATTTCCTCTCGAGCTGTAGCAGCAGTGTCACGCTTCCCTTTGCGTGGATCCACAGATCTCTGGCTTTCCCTCGAGGCTTGCCCAGGAGGCTTTCCCACAGGGCTGTCCCACGTGCCACCGTGGTGTGAGTCGATCCTCGGCTTGAAAGTCGAGGCAGTGCAGGGAAAACAGGTTTCCCTGGAATGGACTGAGACATCTGGGGGACTCTGGGAATGGTGACACGACGCTGGAGTTCCTCTCGCCTTTCCTGTGGAGAGCGCCTCCTCTTGAGATGCAACGGAAATACCGGGAATTCTTTGCCGACCACGAGGGCAAGGATCCCTCCTCTCTAGCTAGGAGGCGGAAACGGGGCTCCTCTGGATGAGGGCGGGACTCGTGATTCCTCTCGAGTGGAGACGGGTATGTCGGGGAACTTCTTGAGTTGCAGCAAGGGTGTGAAGGACCCTTTGGAAGTTACAGATGTTAGATGTGATTAGCCTCGAGACGCCTCAGCGGAAATGGGCCTCATATCGCCAGCAGGGGAGAACCTCCTGGATTTTCTCGAGTTGCGGCAGATGCTCTCGACTTACGACGGGGACCTCAGGGACCCGCTCTGGTGGCCTCAGGAAAGGCCAGTCCCCATGCGAGTTGCTCGGGGGCCTCTCAGGATTCCTCTCCCGTCTATGCCGGTGCCTAAGAACTTGTGTGGAGTCGGTGCCGGAACCTGAGCATTCCTCTCCAGTGCTGACATGGATCTTGGGGTACTTCTGGAGTCTCCCCAGGGGAGTTAGTCGTCGTCTTGAGTGGGGGCATGCAAGTGAGCTTTCCTCCCGAGCTGTAGCAGCAGTGTCACGCTTCCCTTCGCGAGGATCAAGGGATCTGTGGCTTTCCCTCAAGGCTTTCCCGCGATGCTTTCCCACGAGGCTTTCCCACAGGGCTGTCCCACGTGCCACCGTGGTGTGAGTCGATCCTCGGCTTGAAAGTGGAGGCAGTGCAGGGAAAACAGGTTTCCCTGGAATGGACTGAGACATCTGGGGGACTCTGGGAATGGTGGCACGACCCTGGAGTTCCCCTCGCCTTTCCTGTGTTGAGCGCCTCCTCTTGAGATTGCGACGGGAATGCCGGGCATTCTTTCCCGAACAAACAGGGAAAGGATCCCTCCTCTCGAGCTAGGAGGGGGAATCGGGGCTCCTCTGAATGTGGGCGGGACTCTCATGCTTCCTCTCGAGTGGAGACGGGTATGTTTGGGATCTTCTTGAGTTGCAGCAAGGGTGTGAAGGACCCTTTGTAAGGTCCAGAGGTTAGGTGTGATTAGCCTTGAGACACCTCAGTGGAAATGGTCCTCATCTCGCCTGGAAGGGAGAACCTCCTGGATTTTCTCAAGTTGCGGCAGGTGCTCTCGACCCACGACGGGGCCCTCAGGGACCCGCTCTGGTGGCCTCAGGAAAGGCCAGTCCCCATGCAAGTTGTACGGGACCTCTCGGGATTCCTCTCCCGTCGGTGCCGGGGCCAAGGCCTTGTGTGGAGTCGGTTCCGGAACCTGAGGATTTCTCTCCAGTGCTGACATGGATCTTGGGGTACTTCTGGAGTCTCCCCAGGGGAGTCAGTCCTCGTCTCGAGTGGGGGCATGCACGTGCGCTTTCCTCCCGAGCTGAAGCAGCAGTTCACGCTTCCCTTCGCGAGGATCAAGGGATCTGTGGCTTTCCCTCGAGGCTTCCCGAGGCTTCCACGGCTTTCCCACAGGGTTGTCCCACGTGCCACCGTGGTGTGAGTCGATTCTCGGCTTGAAAGTCGAGGCAGTGCAGGGAAAACAGGTTTCCCTGGAATGGACTGAGACATCTGGGGGACTCTGGGAATGGTGGCATGACCCTGGAGTTCCTCTCGCCTTTCCTGTGGAGAGCGCCTCCTCTTGAGATGCGACGGGAACGCCGGGCATTCTTTCCCGACCAGGCAGGGAAAGGATCTCTCCTCTCGAGCAAGGAGGCGGAAACGCGGCTCCTCTGGATGTGGGCGGGACTCTCGTGACTCCTCTCGAGTGGAGACGGGTATGTCCGGGAACTTCTTGAGTTGCAGCAAGGGTGTGAAGGACCCTTTGGAAGTTCCAGAGGTTAGGTGTGATTATCCTTGAGACGCTTCAGGGGAAATGGTCCTCATGTCGCCTGGAGGGGAGAACCTCCTGGATTTTCTCGAGTTGCGGCAGGTGCTCTCGACTTATGACGCGGACCTCAGGGACCCGCTCTGGTGGCCTCAGGAAAGGCCAGTCCCCAGCGAGTTGGTCGGGGGCATCTCGGGATTCCTCTCTTGTCGATGCCAGGGCCTAAGACCTTGTGTGGAGTCGGTGAAGGAACCTGAGGATTCCTCTCCAGTGCTGACATGGATCTTGGGAGTATTGCTGGAGTCTCCCCAGGGGAGTCAGTCCTCGTCTCGATTGGGGGCTTGCACTTGCGCTTTCCTCCCGAGCTGTAGCAGCAGTGTCACGCTTCCCTTCCCTTGGATAAAGGGATCTGTGGCTTTCCCTCGAGGCTTTCCCACGAGGTTTCCCACAAGGCTTTCCCACAGGGATGTCCCACGAGCCACCGTGGTGTGAGTCGATCTTCGGCTTGAAAGTCGAGGCAGTGCAGGGAAAACAGGTATCCCTGGAATGGACTGAGACATCTGGGGGACTCTGGGAATGGTGGCACGACCCTGGAGTTCCTCTCGCCTTTCCTGTGGTGAGCGCCTCCACTGGAGATGCAACGGGAACGCCGGGAATTCTTTCCCGACCATGCAGGGAAAGGATCCCTCCTCTCAAGCAAAGAGGCAGAAACGGGGCACCTCTGGATGTGGGCGGGACTCTCGTGCTTCCTCTCGTGTGGAGACGGGTATGTCGGGGAACTTCTTTAGTTGCAGCAAGGGTGTGATGGACCCTTAGGAAGTTCCAGAGGTTAGGTGTGATTTACCTCGAGATGCCTCAGCGGAAATGGGCCTCATCTGGCCTGGAGGGGAGAACCTCCTGGATTTTCTCGAGTTGCGGCAGGTGGTCTCGACTTACAACGGGGACCTATGGGACCCGCTCTGGTGGCCTCAGGAAAGGCCAGTCACCATGCGAGTTGTTCGGGTGCCTCTCGGTATTCCTCTCCCGTCGATGCCGGGACCTAAGACCTTGTGTGGAGTCGGTGCCAGAACCTGAGGATTCCTCTCCAGTGCTGACATGGATTTGGGGTACTTCTGGAGTCTCCCCAGGGGAGTCAGTCCTCCTCTCGAATTGGGGCATGCACGTGCGATTTCCTCTCGAGCTGTAGCAGCAGTGTCACGCTTCCCTTTGCGTGGATCCACAGATCTCTGGCTTTCCCTCGAGGCTTGCCCAGGAGGCTTTCCCACAGGGCTGTCCCGCGTGCCACCGTGGTGTGAGTCGATCCTCGGCTTGAAAGTCGAGGCAGTGCAGGGAAAACAGGTTTCCCTGGAATGGACTGAGACATCTGGGGGACTCTGGGAATGGTGGCACGACCCTGGAGTTCCTCTCGCCTTTCCTGTGGAGAGCGCCTCCTCTTGAGATGCAACGGAAATGCCGGGAATTCTTTGCCGACCACGAGGGCAAGGATCCCTCCTCTCTAGCTAGGAGGCGGAAACGGGGCTCCTCTGGATGAGGGCGGGACTCGTGATTCCTCTCGAGTGGAGACGGGTATGTCGGGGAACTTCTTGAGTTGCAGCAAGGGTGTGAAGGACCCTTTGGAAGTTACAGATGTTAGATGTGATTAGCCTCGAGACGCCTCAGCGGAAATGGGCCTCATATCGCCAGCAGGGGAGAACCTCCTGGATTTTCTCGAGTTGCGGCAGATGCTCTCGACTTACGACGGGGACCTCAGGGACCCGCTCTGGTGGCCTCAGGAAAGGCCAGTCCCCATGCGAGTTGCTCGGGGCCTCTCAGGATTCCTCTCCCGTCGATGCCGGGCCTAAGAACCTTGTGTGGAGTCGGTGCCGGAACCTGAGGATTCCTCTCCAGTGCTGACATGGATCTTGGGGTACTTCTGGAGTCTCCCCAGGGGAGTCAGTCCTCGTCTCGAGTGGGGGCATGCAAGTGCAGCTTTCCTCCCGAGCTGTAGCAGCAGTGTCACGCTTCCCTTCGCGAGGATCAAGGGATCTGTGGCTTTCCCTCAAGGCTTTCCCGCGATGCTTTCCCACGAGGCTTTCCCACAGGGCTGTCCCACGTGCCACCGTGGTGTGAGTCGATCCTCGGCTTGAAAGTGGAGGCAGTGCAGGGAAAACAGGTTTCCCTGGAATGGACTGAGACATCTGGGGGACTCTGGGAATGGTGGCACGACCCTGGAGTTCCCTCGCCTTTCCTGTGTTGAGCGCCTCCTCTTGAGATGCGACGGGAATGCCGGGCATTCTTTCCCGAACAAACAGGGAAAGGATCCCTCCTCTCGAGCTAGGAGGGGGAATCGGGGCTCCTCTGGAATGTGGGCGGGACTCTCATGCTTCCTCTCGAGTGGAGACGGGTATGTTTGGGATCTTCTTGAGTTGCAGCAAGGGTGTGAAGGACCCTTTGTAAGGTCCAGAGGTTAGGTGTGATTAGCCTTGAGACACCTCAGTGGAAATGGTCCTCATCTCGCCTGGAAGGGAGAACCTCCTGGATTTTCTCAAGTTGCGGCAGGTGCTCTCGACCACGACGGGGCCCTCAGGGACCCGCTCTGGTGGCCTCAGGAAAGGCCAGTCCCCATGCAAGTTGTACGGGACCTCTCGGGATTCCTCTCCCGTCGGTGCCGGGCCAAGGCCTTGTGTGGAGTCGGTTCGCGAACCTGAGGATTTCTCTCCAGTGCTGACATGGATCTTGGGGTACTTCTGGAGTCTCCCCAGGGGAGTCAGTCCTCGTCTCGAGTGGGGCATGCACGTGCGCTTTCCTCCCGAGCTGAAGCAGCAGTTCACGCTTCCCTTCGCGAGGATCAAGGGATCTGTGGCTTTCCCTCGAGGCTTTCCCGAGGCTTTCCCACAGGGTTGTCCCACGTGCCACCGTGGTGTGAGTCGATCCTCGGCTTGAAAGTCGAGGCAGTGCAGGGAAAACAGGTTTCCCTGGAATGGACTGAGACATCTGGGGGACTCTGGGAATGGTGGCATGACCCTGGAGTTCCTCTCGCCTTTCCTGTGGAGAGCGCCTCCTCTTGAGATGCGACGGGAACGCCGGGCATTCTTTCCCGACCACGCAGGGAAAGGATCTCTCCTCTCGAGCAAGGAGGCGGAAACGCGGGCTCCTCTGGATGTGGGCGGGACTCTCGTGACTCCTCTCGAGTGGAGACGGGTATGTCCGGGAACTTCTTGAGTTGCAGCAAGGGTGTGAAGGACCCTTTGGAAGTTCAGAGGTTAGGTGTGATTATCCTTGAGACGCTTCAGCGGAAATGGTCCTCATGTCGCCTGGAGGGGAGAACCTCCTGGATTTTCTCGAGTTGCGGCAGGTGCTCTCGACTTATGACGCGGACCTCAGGGACCCGCTCTGGTGGCCTCAGGAAAGGCCAGTCCCCAGCGAGTTGGTCGGGGGCATCTCGGGATTCCTCTCTTGTCGATGCCAGGGCCTAAGACCTTGTGTGGAGTCGGTGAAGGAACCTGAGGATTCCTCTCCAGTGCTGACATGGATCTTGGAGTACTTGCTGGAGTCTCCCCAGGGGAGTCAGTCCTCGTCTCGATTGGGGGCTTGCACTTGCGCTTTCCTCCCGAGCTGTAGCAGCAGTGTCACGCTTCCCTTCCTTGGATAAAGGGATCTGTGGCTTTCCCTCGAGGCTTTCCCACGAGGTTTCCCACAAGGCTTTCCCACAGGGATGTCCCACGAGCCACCGTGGTGTGAGTCGATCCTCGGCTTGAAAGTCGAGGCAGTGCAGGAAAACAGGTATCCCTGGAATGGACTGAGACATCTGGGGGACTCTGGGAATGGTGGCACGACCCTGGAGTTCCTCTCGCCTTTCCTGTGGTGAGCGCCTCCACTGGAGATGCAACGGGAACGCCGGGAATTCTTTCCCGACCATGCAGGGAAAGGATCCCTCCTCTCAAGCTAAGAGGCAGAAACGGGGCATCCTCTGGATGTGGGCGGGACTCTCGTGCTTCCTCTCGTGTGGAGACGGGTATGTCGGGGAACTTCTTGAGTTGCAGCAAGGGTGTGATGGACCCTTAGGAAGTTCCAGAGGTTAGGTGTGATTTACCTCGAGACGCCTCAGCGGAAATGGGCCTCATCTGGCCTGGAGGGGAGAACCTCCTGGATTTTCTCGAGTTGCGGCAGGTGGCTCTCGACTTACAACGGGGACCTATGGGACCCGCTCTGGTGGCCTCAGGAAAGGCCAGTCCACCATGCGAGTTGTTCGGGTGCCTCTCGGTATTCCTCTCCCGTCGATGCCGGGACCTAAGACCTTGTGTGGAGTCGGTGCCAGAACCTGAGGATTCCTCTCCAGTGCTGACATGGATTTGGGGTACTTCTGGAGTCTCCCCAGGGGAGTCAGTCCTCCTCTCGAATGGGGGCATGCACGTGCGATTTCCTCTCGAGCTGTAGCAGCAGTGTCACGCTTCCCTTTGCGTGGATCCACAGGATCTCTGGCTTTCCCTCGAGGCTTGCCCAGGAGGCTTTCCCACAGGGCTGTCCCACGTGCCACCGTGGTGTGAGTCGATCCTCGGCTTGAAAGTCGAGGCAGTGCAGGGAAAACAGGTTTCCCTGGAATGGACTGAGACATCTGGGGGACTCTGGGAATGGTGGCACGACCCTGGAGTTCCTCTCGCCTTTCCTGTGGAGAGCGCCTCCTCTTGAGATGCAACGGAAATGCCGGGAATTCTTTGCCGACCACGAGGGCAAGGATCCCTCCTCTCTAGCTAGGAGGCGGAAACGGGGCTCCTCTGGATGTGGGCGGGACTCTGTGCATTCCTCTCGAGTGGAGACGGGTATGTCGGGGAACTTCTTGAGTTGCAGCAAGGGTGTGAAGGACCCTTTGGAAGTTACAGATGTTAGATGTGATTAGCCTCGAGACGCCTCAGCGGAAATGGGCCTCATATCGCCAGGCAGGGGAGAACCTCCTGGATTTTCTCGAGTTGCGGGCAGATGCTCTCGACTTACGACGGGGACCTCAGGGACCCGCTCTGGTGGCCTCAGGAAAGGCCAGTCCCCATGCGAGTTGCTCGGGGGGCCTCTCGGGATTCCACTCCCGTCGATGCCGGGTCTAAAACCTTGTGTGGAGTCGGTGCCGGAACCTGAGGATTCCTCTCCAATGTTGACATGGATCTTGGGGTAGCTTCTGGAGTCTCCCAGTGGAGTCAGTCCTCGTCTCGAGTGGGGGCATGGCATGTGCGCTTTCCTCCCGAGCTGTAGCAGCAGTGTCACGCTTCCCTTCGCTGTGGATCAAGGGATCTGTGGCTTTCCCTCGAGGCTTTCCCACGAGGCTTTCCCACGAGGCTTTCCCACAGGGCTGTCCCACGTGCCACCGTGGTGTGAGTCGATCCTTCGGCTTGAAAGTCGAGGCAGGTGCAGGGAAAACAGTTATTCCCTGGAATGGACTGAGACATTTGGGGGACTCTGGGAATGGTGGCACGACCCTGGAGTTCCTCTCGCTTTTCTCGTGGAGAGCGCCTGCTCTGTGGAGATGCGAAGGAACGCCGGGAAATTCTTTCCCGACACGCAGGGAAAGGATCCCTCCTCTCGAGCTAGGAAGCGGAAACGGGGCTCCTCTGGATGTGGGCGGGACTCTCGTGCTTCCTCTCGAGTGGAGACGGGTATGTCGGGGAACTTCTTGAGTTGCAGCAAGGGTGTGAAGGACCCTTTGGAAGTTCAGATGTTAGATGTGATTAGCCTCGAGACGCCTCAGCGGAAATGGGCCTCATATCGCCAGCAGGGGAGACCTCCTGGATTTCTCGAGTTGCGGCAGATGCTCTCGACTTACGACGGGGACCTCAGGGACCCGCTCTGGTGGCCTCAGGAAAGGCCAGTCCCCATGCGAGTTGCTTCGGGCCTCTCGGGATTCCACTCCCGTCGATGCCGGCGTCTAAAACCTTGTGTGGAGTCGGTGCGAACCTGAGGATTCCTCTCCAGTGCGACATGGATTTTGGGTACTTCTGGAGTCTTCCCGGGAGTCCGTCCTCGTCTCGAGTGGGGGCATGCAGTGCGCTTTCCTCCCGAGCTGTAGCAGCAGTGTCACGCTTCCTTTGCGTGGATCAAGGGATCTGTGGGTTTCCTCGAGGCTTCCCATGAGGCTTTTCCCACCACCGCTAGGCGCTAGTCCACGCGCTAAGCCACCAAGTGAGTGCAAAATGAATACCATCGCCTCAGAGGGTATATTGAATATATATGTCATGTGATGGCTATGTGCAGGAAAACAATATTCCCTAGAGATATGTGACTTGAAGAACTTTCTGGGGCTACATGTGAAATTGTGGTACATATATGACCTGCTGGGAGTTCCTCTAGTCCTTTTCCCGCTAGAGATTGATGCGCCATACTCTGAGTGATGCGTACAAAATTGGAAACGCCAAGGAATTCGCTCACCGGAACGACGAAGGTAAAGGAGACCTGGCCCTTCTCGAGCGTGTAGGAGGGCGGAAACGGGGCTTCATCTGGGATGTGGCCGGTACTAGTGCCTTCCGTTGGAGTGGGAGTGCATGGGCAGGTGTCGGGGAAACTTGTGAGTGGCCCCAGCCAAAGGTGGGAGAAGGAGCCCTTTGATTTCCAGGAGTGTGTAGGTGTGATTCGCTCCAGAGCGGCGCTGCAGCGGAAAGCGCTGCATCGCGCTGG
>NW_017191542.1:0-10731 GCF_001704415.2 Capra hircus
TTGCCTCATGAAGAAGCAGGATGCAGGAATGTGTCAGACGGACTGGGTGCCTTCCTGGGTTCAGCTCCGTGAGGGGCCTTTCCACTCAAAGTAGGTCCCATGCTTCCTTGGGGAGGAAGTGGGGCCCGCTTGCCTCCAAATTGCCAAAGACTGGAACAAAGCTAGTTCTATCAGAGGTAAGAAAAGAGCAATTGGATGGATGTGGAAGCTGTTGCTGGGCCGCACTGCTTCAGGCCCCCCACCCTCCGCCCCCGAGAGAAACAGGCGCCCTGTGGCCCCTAGGTCCTGGATGCAGTTTCACACATAGAATGTGTCCCCATAGGAGCCAAGAATTTTCCTGACAGACCTAGGCTCACTAGAGCTCTCCTACAGAGCAAAGGGGATGGGACAGATGTGTGGCTGTGGCTCTGCCTTTCTCTGGGAGTGTGGAGCCGCTCCCTATGGCCCCGGGCTCCAGGGGAAAATTGCCCCTGAATAATGACCTCCAAGAAGCGCTTTTCCAACTGGCTGAGACGTGGAGTTCTCAGGATGCAGGGAAAGCGAGTGTCCTTCGGGGAAGCAAAGGCAGTCACCTGTTATCATGACTTACTAGAATAGTAGGTACCTTCTCCGGTTGGGCAGAGGCCTTCCCTACCTGATCTGAAAAAGAAAATGAAGTAGCTCGCTGATTTGAGAAATAATTCCCAGACTTGGGGTTTCCAACCAGTATAGAATCCGACAATGGCCCTGTCTTTGTAGCCGCGTTAATTAACAGGTATGTGAAGCTCTAAATATCAGTGGAAATTACATACAGCATATAGGCCCCAGTGTTCTGGAATGGTGGAAAGAAACAACCAAACTCTTGAAGAGACACTTTCAAAATGGATCATAGAGACTGACTGTACATGGATGGGCTTGCTTCCGGCAGACTTACTCATATTACGGGTTACCGCACGTTCCCATAGTTTGTTGTCCTTATGAAATTTTCTATGGGAGACCCCCTCCCACAGTGAGGCAGGTGTTAGCAGATTTGCCACAAGTAAGGGGGTGGGATTTCACAGCAGATGGAACAATTAGGTAAGGTAATAAATCAGGTAACTAAGTTTGTATAAAAAAGAATATCATTCCCCCTTGAGGAAGAGATTCATGAATTTGTGCTCAGTGATCAGGTGTGGCTCAATGACTGGAAACACAATTCCTTGGCCTGACATCGGAAAGGTCCTTATACTGTTGTCTTAGCCACAATTCTGAAAGAGATGGGAATACCAGACCACCTAACCTGCCTCTTGAGAAATCTGGATGAAGGTCAGGAAGCAACAGTTAGAGCAGGACATGGAACAACAGACTGGTTCCAAAAAGGAAAAGGAGTATGTCAAGGCTGTATATTGTCACCCTGTTTATTTAACTTATATGCAGAGTACATCATGAAAAATGCTGGGATGGAAGATACATGAGCTGGAATCAAGATTGCCGGTAGAAATATCAATCAACTTAGATATGCAGATGACACCACCATTATGGCAGAATGTGAAGAGGAACGGGTATGTCGGGGAACTTCTTGAGTTGCAGCAAGGGTGTGAAGGACCCTTTGGAAGTTCCAGAGGTTAGGTGTGGTTAGTCTCGAGATGCCTCAGCGGAAATGGGCCTCATGTCGCCTGGAATGGAGAGGCTCCTGGATATTCCCGAGTTTCAGCAGGTGCTCTCGAGTTACGACGGGGACTTCAGGGACCCGCTCTGGCGGCCGCAGGAAAGGCCAGTCATCATGCGTGTTGCTAGGGGCCTCTCGTGATTCCTCTCCCCGTCGATGCCGGGGCCTAAGACCTTGTGTGGAGTCGGGGCCGGAACCTGAGGATTCCTCTCCAGTGCTGACATGGATTTTGGGGTACTTCTGGAGTCTCCACAAGGGAGTGAGGCCCTCGTCTCGAGTGGGGGCATCAGCGTGCCCTTTCTTCCCATGCTGTAGCAGCAGTGTCACGCTTCCCCTTGCATGGGACCAAGGGATCTGTGGCTTTCCCTCGAGTCTTTCCCACGAGGCTTTCCCACAGGGCTGTCCCACGTGCCACGGTGGTGTGAGTCGATCCTCGGCATGAAAGCCGAGGCAGTGAAGGGAAAACAGGTTCCTGTGGAATGGACTGAGACGTCTGGGGGAGTCTCGAAATGGTGGCACTACCCTGAAGTTCCCTCTCGCCTTTCCTGTGGAGAGCAGCCTCCTCTTGAGATGCGAAGGGAACGCCGGGAATTCTTTCCGGAAGAAGCAGGGAAAGGATCCCTCATCTCGAGCTACGAGGCAGAAACGGGGCTCCTCTGGATGTGGGAGGGACCCTCGTGCTTCCTCTCGAGTGGAGACTGGTATGTCGGGGAAGTTCTTGAGTTGCAGGAAGGGTGTGACGGACCCTTTGGAAGTTCCAGAGGTTAGGTGTGATTAGCCTCGAGACGCCTCAGTGCAAATGGGCCTCCATCTCGCCTGGAGGGGAGAACCTCGTGGATTTTCTCGAGTTGTGGCAGGTGCTCTCGACTTGTGACAGGGACCTCAGGGACCCGCTCTGGTGGCCTCATGATAGGCCAGTCCCCCATGCGACTTACTAGGGGACCTCACGGGATTCCGCTCTCTTCGATGCCGGGACCTGAGTCCTTGTGTGGAGTCGGGGGCCGGATCCCTGAGGATTCCTCTCCAGTGCTGACATGGATCTTGGGGTACTTCTGGAGTCTCCCCATGGGAATCAGTCCTAGTCTCGAATGGGGCGGCATGTACGTGCGCTTTCCTCCCGAGCTGTAGCAGCACTGTCATGCTTCCGATCGGGTGGATCAATGGATCTGTGGCTTTCCCTCGAGGCTTTCCCTCGAGGCTTTTCCTCGAGGCTTCCCCACAGGGGTGTCCCACGTGCCACCGGTGTTGTGAGTCGATCCTCGGCATGAAAGTCGAGGCAGTGCAGGGAAAACAGGTTCCTCTGGAATGGACTAACACATCTGGGCGACTCCTTGAAATGGTGGCTGAATCCTGGAGTTCCTCTCGCCTTTTCCTGTTGAAAGTACCTCCTCTTGAGATGCGATGGAAACGCCGGGAATTCTTTCCCGGACGAAGCATGGAAAGGATCCCTCATCTCGAGCTATGAGGCGGAAACGGGGCTCTTCTGGATGTGGCGGGAACCTCGTGCTTCCTCTCGAGTGGAGACGGGTATGTCTGGGAACTACTTGAGTTGCAGCAAGGGTGTGAAGGCCCCTTTCGAAGTTCATGAGGTTAGGTGTGATTAGCCTCGAAGGCCTCAGCGGAAATGGGCCTCATTTCGCCTGGAGGGGAGAACCTCCTGGATTTCTAGTGTTGCGACAGGTGCCTCTCGAGTTTCGACGGGGACCTCAAGGACTCGCTCTGGTGGCCTTAGGTAAGGCCAGTCTCCATTCGAGTTGCTAGGGGCCACTCGGATTTCTCCCCAGTCCATGCCGAGGCCTCAGACCTTGTGTGGACTCGGGGCTGAAACCTGAAGATTCCTCTCCAGTGCTGTCATGGATCTTGGGGTTCTTCTGGAATCTCCACAGTGGACTCCAGTCCTCCTCTCGAGTGGGGACATGCACGTCCGCTTTACTCCCCGTGCTGTATCAGCAGTGTCAGGATTCCCATCGCCTTACTAAAGGGATCCGTGACTTTTCCTTGAGGCTTTCCCACGAGGTTTTCCCACAGTGCTGTCACCTGTGACACCGTTTTTGATTCGATACTCGGTGTGAAAATTCGAAGCAGTGCAGGGAAATCAGGTCCCTCCGAGTGGACTGAGACATTTGGGGGACTTTTTGCAATGGGGCACGAACCCTGTAGTTCCTCTCGACTTTCTCATTGAGACCCGCCTCCTCTTAAATATGCGACCGTGAACGCCAGGAATCCTTTCCCGACGAAGCAGGGAAAGGATCTCTCATCTCCAATTAAGAGGTGGAAATGAGGCCTCCTCTTGTGGTTTGCTGGACCCTCTTTCTTTCTCTCGAGTGGAGATCGGATTGCTGGGAAAGTTCCTGAGTTGCAGCAAAAATGTGAAGTACCATTTCGAAGTTCCAGAGGGAATGTGCGTTTTGCCAGGATATGCCTCAGCATAAAAGGGCCTCATCTCTCCTGCACCGCTTCCATCAGGTTTGGCTCAGGCGCTGCTTCCCCTGAGCTGAGGCTGTGGGCGGGAGCCCAGAGATGCAGGGCCAGGCCCAAACCACCTGTGCACTTCTCTGATGGAAGGAGAGCACTCCCCAACCCACGTTTTTCAGGCACACTGGCCAGGCGCCTACGGAGTCAGCCTCCGGGTGTGGGGGGGCTACAGACCCCATCCACAGCCCCAGGGAGCCTGGTGCTCCTAGTACAGCGGTGAGTCTGGGCGGCCAAACAAAGCTGGAGGAGCCCTGCAGTTTCACTTCCCATCCCTCTGACAGAGCTCTCACTGCTAGAGCTCTCTGCAGATTGGAACCCACTGGCCCCCTAACTCTTCCACAAGGACATCTGGGCCTAGGTTCAAAGGGAAGGAAGGAGCAGAGCTGAGTCCAGGAAGGCACCATTGGAGTCTCCCAGCCTCGTGCAGCCTGCTCCTTCCTGGGCAGGAAGCCTAGCAGTGAGGCAAGTCTGGGCAAGGCTCGCCCCAGGCAGAGCAGCCTCGCGCCAGGAACACTGCCAGATCAGGCCACTGAGCAGAGCTTGAGCTCTGCCTTACTGGAGGCACACAGGGCTCCACCCACCAGGGCTTGCAACCGCACGTGGCTGGGCTGCCTCATTTTTCCCCGAGGAGGCTCGGTTCCCGCATTCTCTGCACTCAGCTTCCAGGCGGGGGATGGGGGGGCCGCAACTCCATCAGGTTTTGGCTCAGGGTTTGCTTCCCCTGAGCTGGGGCTTTGGGCAGGAGCCCAGACACGCTGCAGCAGCCCCAAAACACCTGCAACATCTCCACTTGGGAGGAGAACGCTAGAGAACCTACGTCACTCAGGCACCTGCATGGAGCCCACAGAGTGAGTCTCCAGGTTGGGGGCTGCAGATGCCAGCCAGGGGCCTTCATGCCTGGTGCTCTCCGAGGGGACTCAGTCTGGGCGGCCAAGCACACCTGAAGCGCTGCAGTTGCCCTTCCCTTCCCTCTGACAGAGCTCTCATTGCTGGAGCCCTTGGCTGTGTGCAAGCCACCGGCCCCTGAGACCTCCCCAAGGACGCCTGGGGCCTAGGTGCAAAGGCAAGGCAGGAGCGGAGCTGAGGCCAGGAAGGCGCCAGTGCATCTCCCAGCCTCGCGCAGCCCTGCTCCTTCCTGTGCAGGAAGCCTAGCAGCGAGGCAAGTCTGGGCAAGCCTCTCCCAGGACAGAGCAACCTCGAGCCAGGAACTCTGCCAGATCGGGCCTCTGAGCAGAACTGGAGCTCTGGCCGTACTGGAGGTGCACTCGGCTCCAGCCAAGCAGGGCTTTAGCCGTACGCAGCTGGGCTGCCTCTCCTTTGCCCGAGGAGGCTTGCTTCCCCACATGCTGTTCACTCGGCCTCCAGGCTGGGGGCGCTCTGCGCCTCCTGCAGGTCTTGCCTCAGGGGCTGCTTCCCCTGAGCTGGGCTGTGGGCGGAAGCCGCAGACATGAAGGGGCAGGCCCCAACCAGCTGCACACGTCTCGGCTGGGGAGGAGAGCGCTAAGGAACCTTCCAGTGTGAGGCAGCTGCTGGGCGCCCACGAGGTCAGACTCCGGGTGTGCGGGGCTGCAGACCCCAGGCAGGGGCCCTGGGGGCCTGGTGCACTCCGTGCGGCGCTGAGCCTGGGTGGACAAGCAACCGCTGGAGGAGCCCTGCACTTGCCCTTCCCTTCCCTCTGACAGAGCTGTCCCTGCTGGAGCCCTTGGCAGTGTGCAAGCCACCGGCCCCCTAACCCCTCCCCAAGGACACCAGGGGCCTACGTGCAAAGGCAAGGTAGGAGTGGAGCTGAGGCCAGGATGGTGACAGTGGCGACTCCCAGCCTCCCGCAGCATGCTCCTTCCTGGGCAGGAAGCCTAGCACCGAGACAAGTCTGGTCAACGCTCGCCCGGGGCAGAGCAGCCTGGCGCCAGCAACTCTGCCAGATCGGGCCTCTGAGCAGAGCTAGAGCTCTGCCGTAGTGGAGACGCAGTCAGCTCCGTCCAAGCAAGGCTTTAGCCGCACGGGGCTGGGATGCCTCTTCTTCCTCCGAGGAGGCTCGCTTCCATGCATGCTGTTTCACTGGGCTACCAGGCGGGGGGCGCTCTGGGCTTCCTGCAGGTCTTCGATCAGGGGCTTCTTCCCCGAGCTGCGGCTATTGGGGGGGAACACAGAATGCAAGGGTAGGCGGCAAACCAGCTGCACACGACTTTGCTGGGTAAGGAGAGCGCTAGGTGAAGCTAGGTGTGTGAGGCAGCTGCCTGGGCGCCCACGGAGTCAGCCTCGGGGTGTGCAGGGCTGCAGAATCCAGCCAGGGGCCCTGGGAGCCTGGTGCTCTCCGTGAGGCACTGAGTCTGGGGCCTCCCAAGCAACCGGCTGGAGGAGCCCTGCAAGTGGCCCTTCCCTTCCCTCTGACAGAGCTCTCACTGCTGTAGCCCTTGGCAGTGTGCAACCCACCAGCCCCCCAAGCCCTCCCACAAGGACGCCTTGCAAGGCAAGGCAGGAGCGGTGCTGAGGTCAAGGAAGGCGCCAAGTGGCGTCTCTCAGGCTCGCGCAGCCTGCTCCTTCCTCGGGAGGGAGCCTAAAAGCAAGGGCAAGTCTGGGCAAGGCTCGCCCCCAGGCGAGCAGCCTCGTGCCGGGAACTCTGCCAGATCGGGGCTCTGAGCAGAGCTAGAGCTCTGCCATACTGGAGGGGCACTTGGCTTCGTGCAAGCAGGGCTTTCAACTTGATGGGGCTGGGCTGCCTCCTCTTCCCCCGAGGAGGCTCGCTTCCCCGATGGCTGTGCACTCGCCTATCAGGTGGGGGCGCAGGGCTCCTCCAGCAGGTCTTGCCTCAGGGGCTGCTTCCCCTGAGTTGGGGGCTGTAGGCGGGAATCCCAGACACGCAGGGTCAGGCCCCAACCACCTGCCACATGTCTCTGCTGGGGAGGAGAGTGCTAGGTAACCTACGTCTGTCATACACTTTCTGGGCGCCCAAAGAATCAGCCTCCGTGTGTGCGGGCTGAAGACCCCAGCCAGGGGCCCTGGGAGCCTGGTGCTCTCGATGCGGCGCTGATTCTGGGCGGCCAAGCAAACCGCTGGAGGAGCCCTGCCAGTTGCCCTTCCCTTCCCTCTGACAGAGCTCTCACTGCTGAAGCCCTTGGCAGTGTGCAACCCACCACCCTCTAAGCCCTCCCCAACGACGCCTGGCAACCTATGTGCAAAGGCAAGGCAGGATTGGAGCTGAGGCAAGGAAGGCACCAGTGGAGTCTCCCTGGCTCGCGCAGCCAGCTCCTTCCTGGGGAGGGAGACAAAAAGCAAGGCAAGTCTGGGCAAGGCTAGCCCCCGGCAGAGCAGCCTCGCGACGGGAACTCTGCCAGATCGGGGCTCTGAGCAGGGCTAGATCTCTGCCCGTACTGGAGGCGCACCTAGCTCCCTGTAAGGAGGGCTTTCAAACCCCAAACAATGAACCACATACCCCAAACCCAGAACCACATACCCAAACATGGAACCCGAACCCCAAACCCCATATCCTGAATCTGAACCCCTATCCCAACCGCTACCCCCAAACCCTGAACCGGGAACTCCAAACCCCTTACCCGAACTCAAAACCCCTAACCCAATCCCCAATCTCCGAACCCCAAACACCTAACCCGTACCGGTGAACCCCTAACCCTAATCCAAACCCCTAACCCGAGCCTAAAACCCCAAACCCAAACCCCGACCCTCAAGCCCCGAACCGCAAATCCTGAAACACGTAGCCCCAAACCCCGAATCCATAACTCCGAACCCCAATCCAGAACCCAACCCCGAACCCCAAACCACTAGCCCGAACCCCAAACCCAAACCCAAACCGCACACCCCTAAACCGAACCCCAAACCCTGAACCCAAACCCCTAACCTGTACCCCCACCCCACACCCCGAACCCGAACCCCAAACCCTAACCCGAATCGCAAACCCCTAACCTGAACCCAAATCCCAAACCCCAATCCCAAACCGCGAACACCAAAACCGAACCCCAAACCCCGAAACCCCCAACCCCCAAACCCAAACTCCAAACTGCTAACCCGAACCCCAAACCCCAAACCCCTAACCGGAACCCCAAACCTCAAATCCAAACCGCACACCCCAAACCTCTAAGCCGAACCCCGAACTGCCAACCCCTAACTCCTAACCCGCACAGCAAAAACTCGAAACTGCACCTCACACCCCCAACCCCAAACCATGAACCCAATCCCCTGAACCCCAAACCCCAAACCTCAAATCTCGACCCCCGAACCACAAACCTCACATACTCAACCCCTAATCGGAACCTCAAAACCTGAATCCCCAAACCCCAAACCCAAATCCTAAACCCCTAATCCCTAACCCAAACCGTCAACCCAGAAACCGAACCCCTAATCCCCAACCCCCAACCCTCAACCCAAACCCCAAACCCATAACTGGAACCCCAAACCGCGAACCCCTCACCCAAATCCCAAACTCCAAACCCCAAACCCCTAAGCCTTAACCTAAACTGCCAACCCCTAACCCGAACCGAGAATCCCTACCCCGAACCCCAAACCCCAAATCCTAACCGCGAACCCCTAACCCAAACCCCAAACCCAAACCGCGAACCCCAAACCCCTAACCCGAATCCCAAATCCCCAACCCCAACCGTGAACCTCAAACCCCAAACCCCTAACCCTAACCTCAAACCCCAAACCCCAACTGCGAACCTCTAAACCAATCCGAGAACCCCTAACCTGATCCCCAAACCCCAACCCAAGCCCAAACTCAAACCGCGAGCCCCAAACCCCAAACCCTTAACCCGATCCTCAAACCCCAAACCCAACTGCAAACCCCTAATCTGAACCGAGAACCCATAACCTGATCCCCAAACCCCAAACCCCTAAGCTGAACCTTGAACCCCTAATCGGAACCCCAAACCCCAAACTAGAACCGCGAACCCGGAACCCCAAACCCTGAACTCCAAACCCCAAACACGAACCGCGTACCCCAAACCCGAACCCTGAACCCTAACCCGAACCCAAATCCAAACCCTAAGAAGGGAGGGGATTCCCGTAACCCGAACTCTGAACCTGAACCCTAACAAGTTGAGGGGATGCCGGCACCCTAACCCTAACCCTAACCCTAACAATTAAACTCTAAAAGAAAAAGAAACTTTTCTGGCCTAAGCCCCGCCCTTGCGGTCCCCCATCCGCTCAAAGCAAAAAAGGCAAGCCCGGACTGAACTTCTGACCCACAAAGCCAGATTGCATGTTTACTCAGCCGTCAGCCTAACCGCTATGCTAACAAAGCCCCCTGGGTTTCATGCTGCTCCCAGGCACTCTTCAAGCCTCGGCCCACCAGGGCAGGCTAATAAAGAACTATGGGCCCCATTAGCGCTCACTTTAAGCCCTAACCATAACCTGAACCCTGACCCTGACCTGAACCCTAACCCAAACCCGAACTCTAAGAAGAGGGGGGGGTTCCCCGAATTCTAACCCTAACCCCGAACCCGAACCCGAGCGAGTTGGGGGTTGCCCGAACCCTAACCCTAAGCTTCACAATAAACCTCTAAAATAAAAAGAAACTTTTCTGGTCTAAGCCCCGCCTCTTGTGGTCCCCCGCCCCCTAAAAGGGAAAGAGTTAAACCCGGGACTTGAACTCCTGACCTACAGACCCTAGTCTGCCTGACTTACCAGCCTGCCTAACCGCTACGCTACAGAGGCTTGCTGTTTCAGGCAGCGCTCCCGGGCCCTCTTCAAGCCTCTGCGCGCCAGGGTCTGGCTCTATAGAATATCATGGCTGTCCTAGGTCATCTTTGCTTTTTATCCCTAAATCATAGACAGATCAGCTGAGAAAAAGCTTGGGTTGTCTCGGTGGGGTGGATCTGCTTGTCCTTGTGTTTCCCCTGGAGGCAGTCGCGGTCCCGCGGGCCTGGCCTGGCAGGGGGCGTGGGGCGGGGCGCACCGTGCGCGCCTCGGGGCGGGGCGAGCCTGGCGGCTGGTCAGGGCGCGGCTCACGGGAGCGGGTCTGGGGCGGGGTGAACATGGCGGCGCCTCGGGGCCAGGGGTCCCCAGTTGTGCTCTCAGGGCTCGCCATTGCAGCTGGGACTGCTCGTTTCGTGGGCTCCTGGGTCCCCGTCGATTGGCATCCAGCGAGCAGAGCGCAGGGCTGTGGACCACAGGTAAGGGAACTCGGACTCGGCGGAGCAGGGAACCATGTCTTCTGCCCTCTTTGTTTGCAGTCTCGGAGCCGACTGAAATGGCGATCGCAGAAAAGCCTCGCCTTTGGGGCCAAGGGTTTTACCGCTTCACCCCTTTGCAGACAGCTCAGACCCACGCGCTTTTCCCAAGCAGCCGAGTGTATTGCTTCCTACAGGCCTGGAGAGGATAACAGGCAGGAAGGCCAGGGGTCTCCAGACAGAGAAAATAAACTGCAAGTGTCAGACGTTTTTTTTCTCTCTCTTAAGAGGCAGGAGACCAAAGAGTGCTGCGTTTTTTTTTTTTTCTCCATCTTGTTACAAATGTAAAAGGAGGTTTCTCTGAAAATTCTGCGTTGCCATGACAACTCCTGGCTCCACCTGAATTTAACTTTTCTCAAACCTTGAACTAAGCAATGCATTGTTCTGTCTTAAATTGTTAATGTACTGTCTTCAGGTCAGTTCCCCCTAAGGGCTCAGAAACGA
>NW_017191543.1:0-10730 GCF_001704415.2 Capra hircus
CATGGAGATCAATGGTAACACAGAATTATGTAGCGTTCGCAGCCCAGACTCTTTCTATACATCATTTTGTATACAAAAGGTCTCAGGTGATTTACATTATCTTCTGGCAAGAAGCTTGTTAACACTTTTTATCTCTCTTCTTAATGAGTTGATTTTGTTTCCCTGAAGTGTTTTTCTTTAATTTGCATCTCCTTAAAGCATTAAAGTTACATCTCTATAGAACAAAGGTGCAGTGGGATATAACAAAGAAGGTACGTAACTCGAAGATCTAATGTTGCTAATACCAGGTCTACTACTTGTTTTTCTATATACCAACTATATCTAAAAATAAAGGATATGAAAATTTGGCAGCAAGCATTGACTCAACAAATGAAACTTTAATCAGTCCTATTCTAAAGATTTTGACCCTCGGAAGCCCCTACATTCCTAGGATGTTTTAAGCTTCCTGTGCCTCCTGCGGTCAGGAGGCCTCAAACAATCACACACTCGCAGAGTCCTGCAGGCAGGCTAGAAAGCCATCGGAGGGGTTTTTTTTGGATTGAAACACTCTTTCAAATGCAGAAGACTAAAGCCCTGAATTGACTTTTCCAGAAAATGTCAGAAGAGTGGAAAAGCAGAGCACAAAAGCCGGCAGATTTTTGTTGGGGTACATGCTTAGGAATTTCCAGAGGGATCCCTGAAGTCTGAGCACGCCTTGCGTATGTCAGCTTCCTTCCTCATGACCTTGTCACGGGCGGGATTCCTCACACTGGCTCCCGGCATCTCACCCTTTTTTTAATTTTAAATAATTAATTATTATGTTTAAATTCAGGTGCAGTTCGGTCGCGAGATTCGAATGCTCTGCCGAAGAATCTAGACAATACAGGGAAGAATGATTACGAGGAGCAAAGATTATAAACAGTAGACAGAATAGTCTTTTCAGAAATGAAGTTAGAGAAAGTGTGGAGAAAGTCATTGGCTTTCCTGCGGTGGTAAAATCTAATCGGAGTGTTTCCAAGGTCTGAATCTGGTTATGCAGTTTCCCCTAAGTCTAAACTAATATCTGAGCTGTTCCAAAACACCTAAAACTTGATTTTTTAACATATTGGGCATTTACACTTGTTGAGTCAATGATTGCTGTCGTAGTAACAATAACAGTTGTAACACAGCAAGAACATAATTATCATATCAATAAGTTGTTACAGTTACAGGACATCTTTAAAACCACAAAAGAGCAGACATTACTTTGAGGAGTTAAACAAGATGAAAACATCCATGGTTCACAAGTCGCTACATTAGGTACGTTAAGTTTCTGGAATCATTGGTGAAAAGAACATAAGGAGAGGATAGACAAGCCAAAATAGAGTAAATAGAGTCGTTTTCTGGTTGGAGTTTGCGCTGCAGCAGCTGTTAGTCCGCCGGGATCTTGATGTTTCTTTTGCCTCTTCTGCCAGTGGGAGCGGCGGCCTTCACCGCCCTGACACTGGCGCGCTGTTACGGGGCTGCGAGTGCGGTGCACTGGGTTCCGTCAGTCACGCTGGCCCGGCCGCCCGCAGCTTTTGGTGCGCCGCTGTTTCCCGCGGCGGTGGCGGCAGAGAAGTTCCCTTTTTCTTTTGTGGCGAATCAGTCTGTCCGGGATCTAAATTGACGAATCTGCACCCTGTGGAAAAAATATAAACACTTCCTCGACCCGCAGTAAATTTTGGGTCGGGATCTTTTTGTTATCTGGAGGAAATCTTTTTGCTTTACTAATGGCTTTTTATTTTACTGTTTCAAACGAATCAACATTCAACTTATTACAAAGAGAACATGTTGTAAAATCTGATGGGGGAAAATTATACTTAATTTCTCCTTTTTTAATTTTTGAATTAACAAAGCATGTGAGGGTAAATGATGCAAGATCTGATCACAAGAATTTTCTATAGCAATCTACCAATCATCAAACATTTGAAAAGCATCAGGTTGTTCTCTGTTATATGGAAGTACAATTTTTGATGGTTCTTTACTAAACAATTTAATAAATCAGTATACTTGAATTAATCTTTTTAATTAATATGTCAGTAATTTTTCCTTAGGCAGAGGCCACTGTTCCACCCACACCGGATCTTGAGATTTTCATGTAGTGGGGTAGGCAGCAAAAACAATGGCCTCCATTATAAATTTGGATATCCCAATCCAGTACATAGCTTGTGAGGAGTTGGGCAAATTGGCTCAATTATTCTTGTCTGTTGTTTACCCAATCTTTTTGATGGATCATAGCCGATCTGCAGCATCTGAGAGGTCACTTTATCATCAGGGCTAAAAAGTAACACTCCCATTTGAGATAGCATGTCCCCCCCCACAGGGTAAGGGGAGAGCGAAGGAACGACATAAGGTTAGAAAGTTTCACAGGTATCCTCAAATTGCCAATCTAAAATTTTTGCACTTTTAACTACTGTTGGGGCTTGAGGGCAAATAAAACAAAATTTGACTCCTGAAATCTATCAGAGCAACTTGCCAAATCATCACTATTTTTGTAAAAGAATTGCAGTTGATCTTTATTGAATGGAATTACTATAATTGTTACTTATTTTCGAAAAAGTTCTATACTTCTTTTTCTTTTTTTTTAAAATTAATTGTTCCACCAAGTTGGGATAAGATAAAACTATTTTTCTTGGGGTCATTGGTAGATGGAACCAATGGGCCTTCTTGTCACAAGCATCCTGTAGGTATACATTTTGTGGCAAGAATAATTTAATCTCCTCTTTTGGCAATATTAATCTTAATTACTGATCATTTAAAGCCTCATTCACTTTAACAAAAGCCAACTCTGTCTCACTAGTCAACCTTTTTTTTTTTTAGAACTGGGATTAGGATTGTTTTTTTTTTTTTTTAGCAATCAAACAAAAGGCTTTAAATCTACAGAAGTCAGTTTTAAATGTGGGCATATCCAATTAATATCACCTAATAATTTTTGGAAATCATTTAAAGTTAGTAAACAATCTCTCAGCAGCCTTAAAGGGACATTATCAGTTTTAAAACTTTTGGCAGACCTAAATATAAGAAGCAAGAAAAGAGGTGTTACACAATATCTTTATAAGCTTTTCTAATGATCTTTTTATAACCCAAATCTGGTCTATATAGCCTTTTAGATGACAAGTAACCATTTAATCTTTGCTTGAATACTTCCAGCAACGGGGAGCTCACTATTAACCAAGGTTTTAAACTCTCTCTCACCTCTTACTCTATAGCATTTTTATCCTGCATACCACCTTTTCTAATCCCACCAACTCCTTTTCAGTAATATATGTTGGCCAGGAGCTGCACTAGTCTCTCAGCAATGTAAGAAACGTCTTGTCTATTGTCTAACAGCCATGACATTTTATATCTTTGAATTAAAAAATCTTTTAAAGGCCTAGAAGCTGTAATTTTTTGCACCCAAAAAGCTAGATCTAGATCCTCTGGGGCTTTTTTTGTCTGGTTTTTCTGTTTGGTAATAAGGTAAAAGCAAAAGCTGTGCTATTTTTTTTTTTTCGGGTGAGGCCCCTCCTGAGGGGATTTTATGCAAGGAGCAAGCTCTGTTTTAAAAGCTCTTTTGCTCAAAAATATTGTCACTATCGTTTTTAAACTTAAGCAATGTTCTGGGAGGCTTTGGATATAAAGTGGGGAGTTTTTAAAGCCCTGGGGAGGCGCAAGCAGAGGTTGCAGTGGTCGCCTTAAATAAGATATCTTTTTTAAAGGTTTGGTTTGTGTAGAGGGGGAGGGGGCTCTCCAGGGCGCTCGGCCGCTGCGTCCTGTAAGCACCCTCCTTCCTCGGGAGGAAGAGTAGTCTCTCTCCTTTTGTTTGCCAATGGCAGAAAATACGATCTGCATAGAAGGTGGAGACCCACTACCATTTACCGCTATAGCCTCTCCCATAGGCGATCTAACAGCCTCATGACAGGGGTCCAGAACATTTGTAATCATATTTTACAGAGCAAAAGCATTTACAGGCCCATGCAAAGTATAGTAAGTTTTTAGCTGTTTTGTTAGCTTCACCCAAGTATCTAAATCCCTTTTTTGGAAACCAAGGACATTGCTCTCATAACAGTAGCCTTTTAATCTTTAATTTGTCTTTTTTGTTTAACAGTTACAAAATTACTTGTATAAAGAGGTGTCATTGTTTTGAGTCATTGTTATCCATGTCAGAAAATTAAGAGTTATAGAAAAGTCTGCCTTGACAAAAAGGTTTTACCTTAGCCAAGGGGGGTTTTGTTTTAAACCCTAAGATAGCAGGTTTCTTTTCAACCTCTAGAGCACCAGGTTTCTCTTAAACCCTTGAACACTTCCCACTCCTCCTCACCCTGTCTATCCTACAGGGGGGTCCGCGGCACCCTGAGTGGGGTCCTAGCCGTCCCGAACACTCAACACTGGGGGAGTACCCGAAAGTACTCCGGGGGGAGTGATTAAGTCACTCCGGGGGAGCAACAGAGAGTGCTCCGGGGGAGCAACGGAGAGTGCTCCGGGGGGAGCAGCAGAGAGTGCTCCGGGGGGAGCTTTTTGCCGAGGAACCTACCTTCGAATAGCCTGTTCCGGGCGCCACTTGCCGGGGTCCAGCCCCGGTGGATCCAGGAACTCGAAGGGTGGACGGCGTTGGCGGTGGAAAGACTTGTTTGTTTATTAATGTAAGATTAGATTAAGAAACTATAGTGTAGTAAGAAGGTTAAGTGGAGGAAGAGGGCTGAATAGCTTGGTTTACGGGAAGGCCAATAAAATTCCAGACAAGGAATTTGCACCATCTACGTTGGGCCACCGGCGCCCGCTTGAATATCTAAGGGTGCCTCGCCTTAAGCTCCCTTTCGTGCGGGTCTTAACAGCCGGGCAAGTAAGTAGACCTGGCGAGCCTCCGCGCCCCAGATGGAGATTCAGCCTGAAGTTAAAGTAAAGAGCAGAGAGAGGAAAGGGGAGAGAAGAGGAGAAAGAGAGAGACATGGGGGGAGCCAGAGTCCCAAGAAACCAGGCCGAGAGACTAGTTCGAGAAACTGGTCCGAGAAACTGGCCCCTGGCCCCTGGCCCCCATCCTTTATTGTTCAGAAGGCCTTTTATACTTTTGATAAAACATGGAGATCAATGGGTAACACAGAATTATGTAGCGTTCGCAGCCCAGACTCTTTCTATACATCATTTTGTATACAAAAGGTCTCAGGTGATTTACATTATCTTCTGGCCAAGAAGCTTGTTAACACTTTTTATCTCTCTTCCTTAATGAATGTTGATTTTGTTTCCCCTGAAGTGTTTTTCTTTAATTTGCATCTCCTTAAAGCATTAAAGTTACATCTCTATAGAACAAAGGTGCAGTGGGATATAACAAAGAAGGTACGTAACTCGAAGATCTAATGTTGCTAATACCAGGTCTACTACTTGTTTTTCTATATACCAACTATATCTAAAAATAAAGGATATGAAAATTTGGCAGCAAGCATTGACTCAACAAATGAAACTTTTAATCAGTCCTATTCTAAAGATTTTGACTCCTCGGAAGCCCCTACATTCCTAGGATGTTTTAAGCTTCCTGTGCCTCCTGCGGTCAGGAGGCCTCAAACAATCACACTCGCAGAGTCCTGCAGGCAGGCTAGAAAGCCATCGAGGGGTTTTTTGGATTGAAACACTCTTTCAAATGCAGAAGACTAAAGCCCTGAATTGACTTTTTCCAGAAAATGTCAGAAGAGTGGAAAAGCAGAGCACAAAAGCCGGCAGATTTTTGTTGGGGTACATGCTTAGGAATTTCCAGAGGGATCCCTGAAGTCTGAGCACGCCTTGCGTATGTCAGCTTCCTTCCTCATGACCTTGTCACGGGCGGATTCCTCACACTGGCTCCCGGCATCGGGGTTCTTCTGGAGTCTCCCCAGGGGAGTCAGTCCTCGTGTCGAGGGGGGCATGCACGTGCGCTTTCCTCCAGAGCTGTAGCAGCAGTGTCACACTTCCCTTCGCGTGGATCAAGGGATCTGTGGCTTTCACTTGAGGCTTTCCCACGAGGCTTTACCACAGAGCTGTCCCACGTGCCACCGGGGTGTGAGGCGATCCTCGGCTTGAAAGTCGAGGCAGTGCAGCGAAAACAGGTTTCCCTTGAATGGACTGAGACATCTGGGGGACTCTGGGAATGGTGGCACGACCCTGGAGTTCCTCTCGCCTTTCCTGTGTAGCGCCTCCTCTTGAGATGCGACGGGAACGCCGGGAATTCTTTCCCGACCACGCAGGGAAAGCATCCCTCCTCTCGAGCTAGGAGGCGGAAACGGGACTCCTCTGGATGTGGGCGGGACTCTCCTGCTTCCTCTCGAGTGGAGACGGGTATGTGGGGAACTTCTTGAGTTGCAGCAAGGGTGTGAAGGACCCTTTGGAAGTTCCAGAGGATGGTTTGATTAGCCTCGAATCGCCTCAGCGGAAATGGGCCTCATCTCGCCTGGAGGGGAGAACCTCCTGGATTTTCTCGAGTTGCGGCAGGTGCTCTCGACTTACGACGGGGACCTCAGGGACCCCTTTGGTGCCTCAGGAAAGGCCAGTCCCCATGCGAGTTGCTGGGGCCTCTCGGGATTCCTCTCCGTCAATGCGGGGCCTAAGATCTTGTGTGGAGTTGGTGCCGGAACCTGAGGATTCCTCTCAGTGCTGACATGGATCTTGGGTACTTCTAGTCTCCCCAGGGAGTCAGTCCTCTCGTCAGGAGTGGGGCATGCACGTGCGCTTTCCTCCCGAGCTGTAGCAGCAGTGTCACGCTTCCCTTCGCGTGGATCAAGGGATCAGGGCTTTCCCTCGAGGCTTTCCCAGGAGCTTTCCACAAGGCTTTCCACAGGGCTGTCCCACGTCGTGGTGTGAGTCGACTCGGCTTGAAAGTCGAGGCAGTGCAGGGAAAACAGGTTTCCCTGGAATGGACTGAAACATCTGGGGACTCGGGAAGGGTGGCACGACCCTGGTGTCTCTCACCTTTCCTGTGGAGAGCGCCTCCTCTTGAGATGCGACGGGAACGCGGGAATTCTTTCCCGACCACGCAGGGAAAGGATCCCTCCTCTCGAGCTAGGAGGCGGAAACGGGGCTCCTCTGGATGTGGCGGGACTCTCGTGCTTCCTCTCGAGTGGAGACGGGTATGTCGGGGAACTTCTTGAGTTGCGGCAAGAGTGTGAAGACCCCTTTCGAAGTTCCATATGTTAGGTGTGATTCGCCTGTTGACGCCTCAGCGGAAATGGGCCTCATCTCGCCTGGAGAGGGAACCTCCTGGATTTCTCGAGTTGCGGCAGTGCTCTTGACTTACGACGGGGACCTCAGGGACCCGCTCTGGTGGCCTCAGGAAAGGCCAGGCCCCATCGAGTTGCTCGGGGCCTCTCGGGATTCCTCCGTCGAAGCCGGCCTAAGACCTTGTGTGGATTCGTGCCGGAACCTGAGGATTCCTCTACAGTGCTGACATGGATCTTGGGGTACTTCTGGACTCTCCCAGGGGAGTCAGTCCTCGTCTGAGTGGGGGCATGCACGTGCGCTTTCCTTCCGAGCTGTAGCAGCAGTGTCGCTTTCCCTTCGCGTGGATCAAGGAATCTGTGGCTTTCCCTCGAGGCTTTCCAGAGGCTTTCCCACGAGGCTTTCACAGGGCTGTCCCACGTCCACGTGGTGTGAGTCGATCCTCGCTTGAAAGTCGAGGCAGTGCAGGGAAAACAGTTTTCCCTGGAATGGACTGAGATATCTGGGGACTCGGGAATGGTGGCACGACCCTGGTGTTCCTCTCGCCTTTCCTGTGAGAGCGCCTCCTCTTGAGATGCGGGCCGGGAATTCTTTCCGACCACGCAGGGAAAGGATCCCTCCTCTCGAGCTAGGAGGCAAAACGGGGCTCCTCTGGATGTGGGCGGGACTCTCGTGCTTCCTCTCGAGTGGAGACGGGTATGTCGGGGAAATTCTTGAGTTGCAGCAAGGGTGTGAAGGACCCTTTGGAAGTTCCAGATGTTAGTTGTGATTAGCTGAGACGCCTCAGGAAAATGGGCCTCATCTCGCCTGGAGGGAAAACCTCCTGGATTTTCTCGAGTTGCGGCAGGTGCTCTCGACTTGCGATGGGGACCTCAGGGACCCGCTCTGGTGGCCTCAGGAAGGCCAGTCCCATGCGAGTTGCTCGGGGGCCTCTCGGGATTCCTGTCCGTCGATGCCGGGCCTAAGACTTGTGTGGAGTCGTTGCTGGAACCTGAGGATTCCTCTCCAGTGCTGACATGGATCTTGGGAACTCTGGAGTCTCCCCAGGGGAGTCAGTCCTCGTCTCGTGTGGGGGCATGCACATGGGCTTTCCTCTCGAGCTGTAGCAGCAGTGTCGCGCTTCCCTTCGCGTGATCAAGGGATCTGTGGCATTTCCCTCGAGACTTTCCACGAGGCTTTCCACAAGGCTGTCCCACGTGCCACTGTGGTGTGAATCGATCCTCGGCTTGAAATTCGAGGCAGTGCAGGGAAAACAGGTTTCCCTGGAATGGACTGAGACATCTGGGGAACTCTGGGAATGGTGGCACGACCCTGGATTTTCCTCTCGCCTTTCCTGTGGAGAACGCCTCCTGTTGAGATGCGCGGGAACGCCAGGAATCCTTTCCCGACGACACAGGGAGAGAATCAATCCTCTCGAGCTATGAGGCGAAACGGGGCTCCTCTGGATGTGGGCGGGACTCTCGTGTTTCCTCTCAAGTGAAGACGGGTATGTCGGGGAACTTCTTGAGTTGCAGCAAGGGTGTGAAGTACCCTTTGGAAGTTCCAGAGGTTAGGTGTGATTAGCCTCGAGACGCTCAGCGGAAATGGGCCTCATCTCGCCTGGAGGGGAGAACCTGGATTTTCTCGAGTTGCGGCAGGTGCTTTCCACGTAGGACGGCAACCAGGGACCCGCTCTGGTGGCCTCAGGGAAGGCCAGTCCCCATGCGAGTTGCTCGGGGCCTCTTAGGATTCCTCTCCCCGTTGATGCCGGGGCCTAAGTCCTTGTGTGGAGTTGTTGCCGGAATCTGAGGATTCCTCTCCAGTGCTGACAAGGATCTAGGGGTACTTCTAGAGTCTCCCCAGGGGAGTCAGTCCTCGTCAGATTGGGGGCATGCACTTGGGCTTTCCTGCCGAGCTGTAGGAGCAGTGTCACGCTTCCTTCGCGTGGATCAAGGGATCTGTGGCTTTCCGTCGAGGCTTTCCCACGAGGTTTTCCACGGGCTTTCCCACAGGGCTGTCTCACGTGCCACCGTGGTGTGAGTCGATCCTCGGCTTGAAAGCCGAGGCAGTGCAGGGAAACAGGTTTCCCTGTAATGCACGGAGACATCTGGGGGACTCTGGGAAATGGTGTCACGACCCTGGAATTCCTTCGCCTTTCCTGTGGAGAGCGCCTCCTCTTGGGATGCGACGGGAACGCCGGGAAATTGTTCCCGATCACGCAGGGAAAGGATCCCTCCTCTCAAGCTAGGAGGCGGAAACGGGCTCCTCTGGATGTGGGCGGGACTCTCATGCTTCCTCTGGAGTGGAGACGGTATGTGGGGGAACTTCTTGAGTTGCAGCAAGGGTGTGAAGGACCCTTTGAAGTTCCAGAGGTTAGGTGTGATTAGCCTCGAGACGCCTCAGCGGAAATGGGCCTCATCTCGCCTGGAGGGGAGAACCTCCTGGATTTTCTCGAGTTGCGGCAGGTGCTCTCGACTTATGACGGGGACCTCAGGGACCCGCTCTGGTGGCCTCAGGAAAGGTCTCTCCCCATGCGAGTTGCTCGGGGGCCTCTCGGGATTCCTCTCCCCGTCATGTCGGGGCCTAAGACCTTGTGTGGAGTCGCTGCCGGAACCTGAGGATTCCTCTCAAGTGCTGACATGGATCTTGGGGTACTTCTG
Source organism: Capra hircus (assembly GCF_001704415.2). NCBI lineage: Eukaryota > Metazoa > Chordata > Mammalia > Artiodactyla > Bovidae > Capra > Capra hircus. Next base: position 9,801 of record NW_017191543.1, read on the forward strand.
GTGTCTCCCCATGGGAGTCAGTCCTCGTCTCGAGTGGGGCATGCACGTGCGCTTTCCTCCCGAGCTGTAGCAGCAGTTTCATTCTTCCCGTCGAGTGGATCAAGGGATCTGTGGCTTTCCCTCGAGGCTTTCCCAAGAGCTTTCCCACGAGGCTTTCCCACAGGGCGATCCCACGTACAACCGTGGTGTTGAGTCCATCCTCGGCTTGAAATTCGAGGCAGTGGCAGGAAAACAGGTTTCCCTGGAATGGACTGAGACATCTGGGGAACTGTGGGAATGGTGGCACGACCCTGAAGTTCCTCTTCGCCCTTTCCTGTGGAAAGTGCCTCCTGTTGAGATGCGCGCGGAAACGCCAGGAATCCTTTCCCGACCACACAGGGAAAGAATCCTCCTCTCGAGCTAGAGGCGGAATCGGGGCTCCTCTGGATGTGGGCGGGACTCTCGTGTTTCGTCTGAGTGAAGACGGGATGTCGGGAACTTCTTGAGTTTCAGCAAGGGTGTGAAGGACCCTTTGGAAGTTCCAGAGGTTAGGTGTGATTAGCCTCGAGACGCTCAGCGGAAATGGTCCTCATCTCGCCTGAATGAGATAAACTCCTGGATTTACTCGAGTTGCGCCAGGTGCTTTCCACGTAGGACGGGGACCACAAGGACCCTCTCTGGTGGCTCAGGGAAGGCCAGTCCTCACGCGAGTTGCTCGGGGGCCTCTTAGGATTCCTCTCCCTTTGATGCTGGTTCCTAAGTCCTTGTGTGGGAGTCGTTGCCGGAATCTGAGGATTCCTCTCCAGTGCTGACATGGATCTAGGGGTACTTCTAGAGTCTCCCCAGGGAGTCAGTCCTCGTCAGAGTGGGGCAGGCACATGGGCTTTCCTGCCGAGCTGTAGGAGCAGTGTCACGCTTCCTTCGCGTGGATCAAGGGATCTGTGGCTTTCC
>NW_017191544.1:0-10730 GCF_001704415.2 Capra hircus
TGGCTGGGGTTTTCAGCCCCGCACACACGGAGGCTGATTCCTTGGGTGCCCAGAAAGTGTATGACAGACGTAGGTTCCCTAGCACTCTCCTCCCCAGCAGAGACATGTGCAGGTGTTGGGGCCTGATCCTGCGTGTCTGGGTTCCTGCCCACAGCCCCAACTCAGGGGAAGCAGCCCCTGAGGCAAGACCTGCTGGAGGAGCCCTGCGCCCCGCCTGATAGGCGAGTGCACAGCCAGCAGGAAGCGAGCCTCCTCGGGGGAAGAGGAGGCAGCAAGCCCCGTCAAGCTGAAATCCCTGCTTGCACGAGCTAAGTGCGGCCTCCAGTACGGCAGATCTCTAGCTCTGCTCAGAGGCCCGATCTGGCAGAGTTCCTGGCGCGAAGATGCTCTGCCGGGCGAGCCTTGCCCAGACTTGCCTTGCTTTTAGGCTCCCTCCCCAGGAAGGAGCAGGCTGTGTGAGGCCTGGGAAACGCCACTGGCGCCTTCCTTGGCTCAGCTCTATCCTGCCTTGCCTTTGCACTTAGGTCCCAAGCGTCCTTGAGGAGGGCTTAGGGGCTGGTGGGTTGCACACTGCCAAGGGCTCAGCAGTGAAAGCTCTGTCAGAGGGAAGGAAGGGCAACAGCAGGGCTCCTCAGCGGTTCTTGGCCGCCCAGAAAGCTCCGCACGGAGAGCACCAGGCTCCCAGGGCCCCTGGCTGGGTTTTCAGCCCCACACACCCAGAGGCTGATTCCTTGGGTGCCAGAAAGTGTATGACAGACGTAGGTTCCCTAGCACTCTCCTCCCCAGCAGAGACATGTGCAGGTGGTTGGGGCCTGATCCTGCGTGTCTGGGTTCCTGCCCACAGCCCCAACTCAGGGGAAGCAGCCCCTGAGGCAAGACCTGCTGGAGGAGCCCTGCGCCCCGCCTGATAGGCGAGAGCACAGCCAGCAGGAAGCGAGCCTCCTCGGGGAAGAGGAGGCAGCCAGCCCGTCAAGAGGAAAGCCCTGCTTGCACGGAGCTAAGTGCGCCTCCAGTACGGCAGAGCTCTAGCTCTGCTCAGAGCCCCGATCTGGCAGAGTTCTGGCGCGAGGCTGCTCGGCCGGGGGCTCGCCTTGCCCAGACTTGCCTTGCTTTTTAGGCTCCCTCCCCAGGAAGGAGCTGTCTGAGGAGCCTGGGAGACGCCACTGGCGCCTTCCTTGCCTCAGCTCCAATCCTGCCTTGCCTTTGCACTTAGGTCCCAGGCGTCCTTGAGGAGGGCTTAGGGGGTGGTGGGTTGCACACTGCCAAGGGCTCCAGCAGTGAAGCTCTGTCAGAGGGAAGGGAAGGGCAACTGCAGGGCTCCTCCAGCGGTTGCTTGGCCGCCCAGATTCAGCGCCACACGGAGAGCACCAGGCTCCCAGGGCCCCTGGCTGGGGTTTTCAGCCCCGCACACACGGAGGCTGATTCCTTGGGTGCCCAGAAAGTGTATGACAGACGTAGGTTCCCTAGCACTCTCCTCCCCAGCAGAGACATGTGCAGGGTTTGGGGCCTGATCCTGCGTGTCTGGGTTCCTGCCCACAGCCCCAACTCAGGGGAAGCAGCCCCTGAGGCAAGACCTGCTGGAGGAGCCCTGCGCCCCCGCCTGATAGGCGAGTGCACAGCCAGCAGGGAAGCGAGCCTCCTCGGGGGAAGAGAGGCAGCAAGTCCCCGTCAAGCTGAAATCCCTGCTTACACGAAGCTAAGTGCGCCTCCAGTACGGCAGATCTCTAGCTCTGTTCAGAGGCCCGATCTGGCAGAGTTCCTGGCACCAAGAGGCTCTGCCATAGGCGAGCCTTGCGCAGACTTGCCTTGCTTTAAGGCTCCCTCCCCAGGAAGGAGCAGGCTGTGTGAGGCTCGGAAACGCCACTGGCGCCTTCCTGGCTTCAGCTCTACCCCTGCCTTGCCTTTGCACTTAGGTCCCAAGCGTCCTTGAGGAGGGCTTAGGGGCTGGTGGGTTGCACACTGCCAAGGGCTCCAGCAGTGAAAGCTCTGTCAGAGGGAAGCGAAGGGCAACAGCAGGGCTCCTTCAGCGGTTCCTTGGCCGCCCAGACAAAGCTCCGCACGGAGAGCACCAGGTTCCAAGGGCCCCTGGCTGGGTTTTGCATCCCCACACTCCCAGAGGCTGACTCCGTGGGTGCCTAGAAAGTGTTGAGAGACGTAGGTTCCCTAGCACTCTCCTCCCCAGCAGAGACATGTGCAGGTGGTGGTTGGGCCTGATCCTGCGTGTCTGGGTTCCGCCCACAGCCCCAACTCAGGGGAAGCAGCCCCTGAGGCAAGACCTGCTGGAGGAGCCCTGCGCGCCCGCCTGATAGGCGAGAGCACAGCCAGCAGGTAGCGAGCCTCCTCGGGAGAAGAGGAGGCAGCCGAGCCCAGTCAAGAGGAAAGCCCTGCTTGCACGGAGCTAAGTGGGCCTCCAGTACGGCAGAGCTCTAGCTCTGCTCAGAGCCCCGATCTGGCAGAGTTTCTGGCGCGAGGCTGCTCGGCCGGGGCTCGCCTTGCCCAGACTTGCCTTGCTTTTAGGCTCCCTCCCAGGAAGGAGCTGTCTGAGCGAGCCTGGGAGACGCCACTGGTGCCTTCCTTGCCTCAGCTCCAATCCTGCCTTGCCTTTGCACATAGGTGCCAGGCGTGTTGGGAGGGCTTAGGGGGTGGTGGGTTGCACACTGCCAAGGGCTTCAGCAGTGAGAGCTCTGTCAGAGGGAAGGAAGGGCAACTGCAGGGCTCCTCCAGCGGTTCTAGGCGCCCAGATCAGCGCCGCACGGAGAGCACCAGGCTCCAGGGCCCCTGGCTGGGGTTTTCAGCCCCGCACACACGGAGGCTGATTCCTTGGGTGCCCAGAAAGTGTATGACAGACGTAGGTTCCCTAGCACTCTCCTCCCCAGCAGAGACATGTGCAGTGTTTGGGGCCTGATCCTGCGTGTCTGGGTTCCTGCCCACAGCCCCCAACTCAGGGGAAGCAGCCCCTGAGGCAAGACCTGCTGGAGGAGCCCTGCGCCCCCGCCTGATAGGCGAGTGCACAGCCAGCAGGGAAGCGAGCCTCCTCGGGGGAAGAGGAGGCAGCCAAGCCCCGTCAAGCTGAAATCCCTGCTTGCACGAGCTAAGTGCGCCTCCAGTACGGCAGAGCTCTAGCTCTGCTCAGAGCCCCGATCTGGCAGAGTTCCTGGCGCGAGCTGCTCTGCCGGCGCCTTGCCCAGACTTGCCTTGCTTTAGGCTCCCTCCCAGGAAGGAGCAGGCTGAGGAGCCTGGGAAACGCCACTGGCGCCTTCCTTGCCTCAGCTCCAATCCTGCCTTGCCTTTGCACTTAGGTCCCAAGCGTCCTTGAGGAGGGCTTAGGGGCTGGTGGGTTGCACACTGCCAAGGGCTCCAGCAGTGAAAGCTCTGTCAGAGGGAAGGAAGGGCAACTGCAGGGCTCCTCCAGCGGTTCTTGGCCGCCCAGAAAGCGCCGCACGGAGAGCACCAGGCTCCAGGGCCCCTGGCTGGGGTTTTCAGCCCCACACACCGGAGGCTGATTCCTTGGGTGCCAGAAAGTGTATGACAGACGTAGGTTCCCTAGCACTCTCCTCCCCAGCAGAGACATGTGCAGGTGGTTGGGCCTGATCCTGCGTGTCTGGGTTCCTGCCCACAGCCCAACTCAGGGGAAGCAGCCCCTGAGGCAAGACCTGCTGGAGGAGCCCTGCGCGCCCCGCCTGATAGGCGAGTGCACAGCCAGCAGGGAAGCGAGCCTCCTCGGGGAAGAGGAGGCAGCCGAGCCCGTCAAGTGAAAGCCCTGCTTGCACGGAGCTAAGTGCGCCTCCAGTACGGCAGAGCTCTAGCTCTGCTCAGAGCCCCGATCTGGCAGAGTTCCTGGCGCGAGGCTGCTCTGCCGGGGGCTAGCCTTGCCAGACTTGCCTTGCTTTTAGGCTCCCTCCCCAGGAAGGAGCAGGCTGAGGAGCCTGGGAGACGCCACTGGCGCCTTCCTTGCCTCAGCTCCAATCCTGCCTTGCCTTTGCACTTAGGTCCAGCGTCCTTGAGGAGGCTTAGGGGCTGGTGGGTTGCACACTGCCAAGGGCTCCAGCAGTGAAGCTCTGTCAGAGGGAAGGGAAGGGCAACTGCAGGGCTCCTCCAGCGGTTGCTTGGCCGCCCAGATTCAGCGCCACACGGAGAGCACCAGGCTTCCAGGGCCCCTGGCTGGGGTTTTCAGCCCCGCACACACGGAGGCTGATTCCTTGGGTGCCCAGAAAGTGTATGACAGACGTAGGTTCCCTAGCACTCTCCTCCCCAGCAGAGACATGTGCAGGTGGTTGGGGCCTGATCCTGCGTGTCTGGGTTCCTGCCCACAGCCCCAACTCAGGGGAAGCAGCCCCTGAGGCAAGACCTGCTGGAGGAGCCCTGCGCCCCGCCTGATAGGCGAGTGCACAGCCAGCAGGGAAGCGAGCCTCCTCGGGGAAGAGGAGGCAGCAAGCCCCGTCAAGCTGAAATCCCTGCTTACACGAAGCTAAGTGCGACTCCAGTACGGCAGATCTCTAGCTCTGTTCAGAGGCCCGATCTGGCAGAGTTCCTGGCACCAAGATGCTCTGCCATAGGCGAGCCTTGCGCAGACTTGCCTTGCTTTAAGGCTCCCTCCCCAGGAAGGAGCAGGCTGTGTGAGGCTCGGAAACGCCACTGGCGCCTTCCTGGCTTCAGCTCTACCCCTGCCTTGCCTTTGCACTTAGGTCCCAAGCGTCCTTGAGGAGGGCTTAGGGGCTGGTGGGTTGCACACTGCCAAGGGCTCCAGCAGTGAAGCTCTGTCAGAGGGAAGCGAAGGGCAACAGCAGGGCTCCTTCAGCGGTTCCTTGGCCGCCAGAAAAGCTCCGCACGGAGAGCACCAGGTTCCAAGGGCCCCTGGCTGGGTTTTGCATCCCCACACTCCAGAGGCTGACTCCGTGGGTGCCTAGAAAGTGTGTGAGAGACGTAGGTTCCCTAGCACTCTCCTCCCCAGCAGAGACATGTGCAGGTGGTTGGGGCCTTATCCTGCGTGTCTGGGTTCCCGCCCACAGCCCAACTCAGGGAAGCAGCCCCTGAGGCAAGACCTGCTGGAGGAGCCCTGCGCGCCCGCCTGATAGGCGAGAGCACAGCCAGCAGGTAGCGAGCCTCCTCGGGGGAAGAGGAGGCAGCCGAGCCCAGTCAAGAGGAAAGCCCTGCTTGCACGGAGCTAAGTGCGCCTCCAGTACGGCAGAGCTCTAGCTCTGCTCAGAGCCCCGATCTGGCAGAGTTTCTGGCGCGAGGCTGCTCTGCCGGGGGCTAGCCTTGCCCAGACTTGCCTTGCTTTTAGGCTCCCTCCCAGGAAGGAGCTGCTGAGCGAGCCTGGGAGTCGCCACTGGTGCCTTCCTTGCCTCAGCTCCAATCCTGCCTTGCCTTTGCACTTAGGGCCAGGCTCCTTGGGGAGCTTAGGGGCTGGTGGGGTTGCACACTGCCAAGGGCTTCAGCAGTGAGAGCTCTGTCAGAGGGAAGGGAAGGGCAACTGCAGGGCTCCTCCAGCGGTTGCTTGGCCGCCCAGATTCAGCGCCACACGAGAGCACCAGGCTCCCAGGGCCCCTGGCTGGGGTTTTCAGCCCCGCACACACGGAGGCTGATTCCTTGGGTGCCCAGAAAGTGTATGACAGACGTAGGTTCCCTAGCACTCTCCTCCCCAGCAGAGACATGTGCAGGTGTTTGGGGCCTGATCCTGCGTGTCTGGGTTCCTGCCCACAGCCCCAACTCAGGGGAAGCAGCCCCTGAGGCAAGACCTGCTGGAGGAGCCCTGCGCCCCGCCTGATAGGCGAGTGCACAGCCAGCAGGGAAGCGAGCCTCCTCGGGGGAAGAGGAGGCAGCAAGTCCCCGTCAAGCTGAAATCCCTGCCACGAAGCTAAGTGCGACTCCAGTACGGCAGATCTCTAGCTCTGTTCAGAGGCCCGATCTGGCAGAGTTCCTGGCACCAAGATGCTCTGCCATAGGCGAGCCTTGCGCAGACTTGCCTTGCTTTAAGGCTCCCTCCCCAGGAAGGAGCAGGCTGTGTGAGGCTCGGAAACGCCACTGGCGCCTTCCTGGCTTCAGCTCTACCCCTGCCTTGCCTTTGCACTTAGGTCCCAAGCGTCCTTGAGGAGGGCTTAGGGGCTGGTGGGTTGCACACTGCCAAGGGCTCCAGCAGTGAAAGCTCTGTCAGAGGGAAGCGAAGGGCAACAGCAGGGCTCCTTCAGCGGTTCCTTGGCCGCCCAGACAAAGCTCCGCACGGAGAGCACCAGGTTCCAAGGGCCCCTGGCTGGGTTTTGCATCCCCACACTCCCAGAGGCTGACTCCGTGGGGTGCCTAGAAAGTGTTGAGAGACGTAGGTTCCCTAGCACTCTCCTCCCCAGCAGAGACATGTGCAGGTGGTTGGGGCCTTATCCTGCGTGTCTGGGTTCCCCGCCCACAGCCTCAACTCAGGGGAAGCAGCCCCTGAGGCAAGACCTGCTGGAGGAGCCCTGCGCGCGCCCGCCTGATAGGCGAGAGCACAGCCAGCAGTGTAGCGAGCCTCCTCGGAGAAGAGGAGGCAGCCGAGCCCAGTCAAGAGGAAAGCCCTGCTTGCACGGAGCTAAGTGGGCCTCCAGTACGGCAGAGCTCTAGCTCTGCTCAGAGCCCCGATCTGGCAGAGTTTCTGGCGCGAGGCTGCTCGGCCGGGGGGCTCGCCTTGCCCAGACTTGCCTTGCTTTTAGGCTCCCTCCCCAGGAAGGAGCTGTCTGAGCGAGCCTGGGAGACGCCACTGGTGCCTTCCTTGCCTCAGCTCCAATCCTGCCTTGCCTTTGCACATAGGTGCCAGGCGTCGTTGGGGAGGGCTTAGGGGGGTGGTGGGTTGCACACTGCCAAGGGCTTCAGCAGTGAGAGCTCTGTCAGAGGGAAGGGAAGGGCAACTGCAGGGCTCCTCCAGCGGTTTCTAGGCCGCCTAGAATCAGCGCCGCACGAGAGCACCAGGCTCCCAGGGCCCCTGGCTGGGGTTTTCAGCCCCGCACACACGGAGGCTGATTCCTTGGGTGCCCAGAAAGTGTATGACAGACGTAGGTTCCCTAGCACTCTCCTCCCCAGCAGAGACATGTGCAGGTGTTGGGGCCTGATCCTGCGTGTCTGGGTTCCTGCCCACAGCCCCAACTCAGGGGAAGCAGCCCCTGAGGCAAGACCTGCTGGAGGAGCCCTGCGCCCCGCCTGATAGGCGAGTGCACAGCCAGCAGGGAAGCGAGCCTCCTCGGGGGAAGAGGAGGCAGCCCAGCCCCCGTCAAGTTGAAAGCCCTGCTTGCACGGAGCTAAGTGCGCCTCCAGTACGGCAGAGCTCTAGCTCTGCTCAGAGCCCCGATCTGGCAGAGTTCCTGGCGCGAGGCTGCTCTGCCGGGGGCTAGCCTTGCCCAGACTTGCCTTGCTTTTAGGCTGCCTCTCCAGGAAGGAGCAGGCAGCAGGAGCCTGGGAGTCGCCACTGGCGCCTTTCTTGCCTCAGCTCCAATCCTGCCTTGCCTTTGCACTTAGGTCCCAGTCCTCCTTAAGGAGAGCTTAGGGGCTGGTGGGTTGCACACTGCCAAGGGCTCCAGCAGTGAGAATTCTGTCAGAGGGAAGGGAAGGGCAACTGCAGGGCTCCTCCAGCGGTTGCTTGGCCGCCCAGATTCAGCGCCACACGGAGAGCACCAGGCTCCCAGGCCCCTGGCTGGGGTTTTCAGCCCCGCACACACGGAGGCTGATTCCTTGGGTGCCCAGAAAGTGTATGACAGACGTAGGTTCCCTAGCACTCTCCTCCCCAGCAGAGACATGTGCAGGTGTTTGGGGCCTGATCCTGCGTGTCTGGGTTCCTGCCCACAGCCCCAACTCAGGGGAAGCAGCCCCTGAGGCAAGACCTGCTGGAGGAGCCCTGCGCCCCCGCCTGATAGGCGAGTGCACAGCCAGCAGGGAAGCGAGCCTCCTCGGGGGAAGAGGAGGCAGCAAGTCCCCGTCAAGCTGAAATCCCTGCTTACACGAAGCTAAGTGCGACTCCAGTACGGCAGATCTCTAGCTCTGTTCAGAGGCCCGATCTGGCAGAGTTCCTGGCACCAAGATGCTCTGCCATAGGCGAGCCTTGCGCAGACTTGCCTTGCTTTAAGGCTCCCTCCCCAGGAAGGAGCAGGCTGTGTGAGGCTCGGAAACGCCACTGGCGCCTTCCTGGCTTCAGCTCTACCCCTGCCTTGCCTTTGCACTTAGGTCCCAAGCGTCCTTGAGGAGGGCTTAGGGGCTGGTGGGTTGCACACTGCCAAGGGCTCCAGCAGTGAAAGCTCTGTCAGAGGGAAGCGAAGGGCAACAGCAGGGCTCCTTCAGCGGTTCCTTGGCCGCCCAGACAAAGCTCCGCACGGAGAGCACCAGGTTCCAAGGGCCCCTGGCTGGGTTTTGCATCCCCACACTCCCAGAGGCTGACTCCGTGGGTGCCTAGAAAGTGTGTGAGAGACGTAGGTTCCCTAGCACTCTCCTCCCCAGCAGAGACATGTGCAGGTGGTTGGGGCCTTATCCTGCGTGTCTGGGTTCCCGCCCACAGCCTCAACTCAGGGGAAGCAGCCCCTGAGGCAAGACCTGCTGGAGGAGCCCTGCGCGCCCGCCTGATAGGCGAGAGCACAGCCAGCAGTGTAGCGAGCCTCCTCGGGAGAAAGAGGAGGCAGCCGAGCCCAGTCAAGAGGAAAGCCCTGCTTGCACGGAGCTAAGTGGGCCTCCAGTACGGCAGAGCTCTAGCTCTGCTCAGAGCCCCGATCTGGCCAGAGTTTCTGGCGCGAGGCTGCTCGGGCCGGGGGCTCGCCTTGCCCAGACTTGCCTTGCTTTTAGGCTCCCTCCCCAGGAAGGAGCTGTCTGAGCGAGCCTGGGAGACGCCACTGGTGCCTTCCTTGCCTCAGCTCCAATCCTGCCTTGCCTTTGCACATAGGTGCCAGGCGTCGTTGGGGAGGGCTTAGGGGGTGGTGGGTTGCACACTGCCAAGGGCTTCAGCAGTGAGAACTCTGTCAGAGGGAAGGGAAGGGCAACTGCAGGGCTCCTCCAGCGGATTCTAGGCCGCCTAGAATCAGCGCCGCACCGAGAGCACCAGGCTCCCAGGGCCCCTGGCTGGGGTTTCAGCCCCGCACACACGGAGGCTGATTCCTTGGGTGCCCAGAAAGTGTATGACAGACGTAGGTTCCCTAGCACTCTCCTCCCAGCAGAGACATGTGCAGGTGTTTGGGGCCTGATCCTGCGTGTCTGGGTTCCTGCCCACAGCCCCAACTCAGGGGAAGCAGCCCCTGAGGCAAGACCTGCTGGAGGAGCCCTGCGCGCCCGCCTGATAGGCGAGAGCACAGCCAGCAGTGTAGCGAGCCTCCTCGGGAGAAGAGAAGGCAGCCGAGCCCAGTCAAGAGGAAAGCCCTGCTTGCACGGAGCTAAGTGCGCCTCCAGGACGGCAGAGCTCTAGCTCTGCTCAGAGCCCCGATCTGGCAGAGTTCCTGGCGCGAGGCTGCTCTGCCGGGGGCTAGCCTTGCCCAGACTTGCCTTGGTTTTAGGCTGCCTCTCCAGGAAGGAGCAGGCAGCAGGAGCCTGGGAGTCGCCACTGGCGCCTTTCTTGCCTCAGCTCCAATCCTGCCTTGCCTTTGCACTTAGGTCCCAGTCCTCCTTCAGGAGAGCTTAGGGGCTGCTGGGTTGCACACTGCCAAGGGCTCCAGCAGTGAGAACTCTGTCAGAGGGAAGGGACAGGCAACTGGCAGGGCTCCTCCAGCGGTTGCTTGTCCGCCCAGATTCAGCGCCACACGGAGAGCACCAGGCTCCCAGGGCCCCTGGCTGGGGTTTTCAGCCCCGCACACACGGAGGCTGATTCCTTGGGTGCCCAGAAAGTGTATGACAGACGTAGGTTCCCTAGCACTCTCCTCCCCAGCAGAGACATGTGCAGGTGTTTGGGGCCTGATCCTGCGTGTCTGGGTTCCTGCCCACAGCCCCAACTCAGGGGAAGCAGCCCCTGAGGCAAGACCTGCTGGAGGAGCCCTGCGCCCCGCCTGATAGGCGAGTGCACAGCCAGCAGGGAAGCGAGCCTCCTCGGGGGAAGAGGAGGCAGCAAGTCCCCGTCAAGCTGAAATCCCTGCTTACACGAAGCTAAGTGCGACTCCAGTACGGCAGATCTCTAGCTCTGTTCAGAGGCCCGATCTGCAGAGTTCCTGGCACCAAGATGCTCTGCCATAGGCGAGCCTTGCGCAGACTTGCCTTGCTTTAAGGCTCCCTCCCCAGGAAGGAGCAGGCTGTGTGAGGCTCGGAAACGCCACTGGCGCCTTCCTGGCTTCAGCTCTACCCCTGCCTTGCCTTTGCACTTAGGTCCCAAGCGTCCTTGAGGAGGGCTTAGGGGCTGGTGGGTTGCACACTGCCAAGGGCTCCAGCAGTGAAAGCTCTGTCAGAGGGAAGCGAAGGGCAACAGCAGGGCCCCTTCAGCGGTTCCTTGGCCGCCCAGACAAAGCTCCGCACGGAGAGCACCAGGTTCCAAGGGCCCCTGGCTGGGTTTTGCATCCCCACACTCCCAGAGGCTGACTCCGTGGGGTGCCTAGAAAGTGTGTGTGAGAGACGTAGGTTCCCTAGCACTCTCCTCCCAGCAGAGACATGTGCAGGTGGTTGGGCCTTATCCTGCGTGTCTGGGTTTCCGCCCACAGCCTCAACTCATGCAGGAAGCAGCCCCCAAGCAAGACCTGCTGGAGGAGCCCTGCGCGCCGCCTGAGAGGCACCCCTGAGGCAAGACCTGCTGGAGGAGCCCTGCGCCC
>NW_017191545.1:0-10729 GCF_001704415.2 Capra hircus
GCATCTCAAAAAGAGGCCCTCTCCACAGGAAAGGCGATAGGAACTCCAGGTGTGCCACCATTCCAGAGTGCCCCAGATATCTCAGTCCATTCCAGGGAAACCTGTTTTCCCTGCACTGCCTCAACTTTCAAGCCGAGGATCGACTCACACCACGGTGGCACGTGGACAGCCCTGTGGGAAAAGCCTCGTGTGAAAGCCTCATGGGAAAGCCCCAAGGAAAGCCACTGATCCCTTGATCCTCGGAAGGGAAGCGTGACACTGCTGCTGCAATTTCGGGAGGAAAGCACACGTGCATGCCCCTACTTGAGACGAGGACTGACTCCCCTGGGGAGACTCCGAGGTACCCCAAGATCCATGTCAGCACTGGAGAGTAATCCTCACGTTCCGGCTCCGACTCCACACAAGGTCTTAAGCCCCGGCATGAACGGCAGAGAAATCCCGAGAGGCCCCGAGCAACTCGCATGGGGACTGGCCTTTCCTGAGGCCACCAGAGCGGGTCCCTGAGGTCTCCGTCGTAAGACGAGAGGACCTGCCGCAACTAGAAACAATCCAGGAGGTTGTCCCCACCAGGCGAGATGAGGCCCATTTCCGCTGAGGCGTCTCGAGGCTAATCACACCTAACTTCTGGAACTTCCAAAGGGCCTTCACACCCTTGCTGCCACTCAAGAAGTTCCCCGACATTCCCGTCTCTACTCCAGAGTAAGCACGAGAGCCGCCCACATCCAGAGGAGCCCCGTTACCGCCTCCTAGCTCGAGAGAGGGGATCCTTTCCCTGCGTGGTCGGAAAGAATTCCCGGCATTCCCGTCGCATCTCAAGAGGAGGCGCTCTCCACTGGAAGGCGAGAGGAACTCCCGGGTCTTGCCACCATTCCCAGAGTCTCGCAGATGTCTAAGTCCATTCCAGGGAAATCTGTTTTCCCTCGATTGCCGCGACTTTCAAGCCGAGGATCGACTCACACCACGGTGGCACGTGGGACAGCCCTGTGAGAAAGCCTTCTGGGAAAGCCTCGTGGGAGAGCCTCAAAGGGAAAGGCCACAGATCCCTTGATCCAGGCGAAGGAAGCGTGACACTGCTGCTACAGCTCGGAGGAAAGCGCACGGTGCATGCCCCCACTCGAGACGAGGACTGACTCCCCTGGGGAGACTCCAGAAATACCCCCAAGATCCATGTCAGGCACTGGAGAGGAATCCTCAGGTTCCGGCACCGTCTCCACACAAGGTTTTAGGCCCCGGCATCTACGGGAGAAGAATCCCGAGAGGCCCCCGAGCAACTCGCTTGGGGACTGGCCTTTCCTGAGGCCACCAGAGCGGGTCCCTGAGGTCCCCGTCGTAAGTCGAGAGCACCTGCCGCAACTTGAGAAATCCAGGAGGTTCTCCCCTCCAGGCGAGATGAAGGCCCATTTCCGCTGAGGCGTCTCGAGGCTAGTCACACCTAACCTTTTGGAACTTGCAAAGGACCCTTCACACCCTTGCTGCAACTCAACAAGTTCCCCGACATACCCGTCTCCACTCGAGAGGAAGCACCAGAGACCCGCCCACATCCAGAGGAGCCCCGTTTCCGCCTCCTAGCTCGAGAGGAGGGATCCTTTCCCTGCGTGGTCGGGAAAGAATTCCGGGCGTTCCTGTCGCATCTCAAGAGGAGGTGCTCTCCACAGGAAAGGCGAGAGGAACTCCAGGGTCGTGCCACCATTCCCAGAGTCCCCCAGATGTCTTAGTCCATTTCAGGGAAAACCTGATTTCCCTGCACTGCCTCGAATTTCTAGCCGAGGATCGACTCACACCACGATGGCACGTGGGACAGCACTGTGGGAAAGCCTCGTGGGAAAGCCACGAGGGAAAGCCACAGATCCCTTGATCCACGCGAAGGGAAGCGTTGCACTGCTGCTACAGCTCGGAGGAAAGCGCACGTTCATGCCCCCCACACAAGACGACGACTAACTCCCTGGGAAGACTTCAGAAGTACCCCAAGATCCATGTCAGCACTGGAGAGGAAACCTCAGGTTCCGGCACCGACTCCACACAGGGTCTTAGGCCCCGGCATCGACGGGAGAGGAATCCCGAGAGGCCCCCAGAGCAACTCGCATGGGGACTGGCCTTTCCTGAGGCCACCAGAGCGGTTCCCTGAGGTCCCCGTAGTAAGTCAAGAGCACCTGCCGCAACTCGAGAAAATCCAGGAGGTTCTCCCCTCCAGGCGAGATGAGGCCCTTTTCCTCTGAGGCGTCTCGAGGCTAACCATACCTAACATCTGGAACTTCCAAAGGGTCCTTCACACCCTTGCTGCAACTCAAGAAGTTCCCCGACATACCCGTCTCCACACGAGAGGAAGCACCAGAGACCCGCCCACATCCAGAGGAGCCCCGTTTCCGCCTCCTAGCTCGAGAGGAGGGATCCTTTCCCTGCGTAGACAGGAAAGAATTCCTGGCGTTCCTGGCGCATCTCAAGAGGAGGCGCTCTCCACAGGAAAGGCGAGAGGAACTCCAGGGTCGTGCCACCATTCCAGAGTCCCCCAGATGTCTCAGTCCATTTCAGGGAAACCTGATTTCCCTGCACTGCCTCGAATTTCTAGCCGAAGATCGACTCACACCACGATGGCACATGAAAACAGCCCTGTGGGCAAAGCCTCGTGGGAAAGCCGCGAGGGAAAGCCACAGATCCTTGATCCATGCAAAGGGAAGCGTGACACTGCTGCTACAGCTCGGAGGAAAGCGCACGTTCATGCCCCCACACAAGACGATGACTAACTCCCTTGGGGAGACTCCAGAAGTACCCCAAGATCCATGTCCACACTGGAGAGGAATCCTCCGGTTCGGCACCGACTCCACACAAGGTCTTAGGCCCGGCATCAAAGGAGAGGAATCCTGAGAGGCCCCGAGGAACTCGCATGGCTCCTGGCCCTTCCTGAGGCCACTAGAGCGGGTCCCTGTGGTCCCCGTCGTAAGTCGAGAGCACCTGCCGCAACTAGAGAAAATCCAGGAGGTTCTCCCCTCCAGGCGAGATGAGGCCCATTTCCGCTGAGGCGTCTCGACGCTAATCACACCTAACCTCTGGAACTTCCAAAGGGTCCTTCACACCCTAGCTGCAACTCAAGAGGTTCCAGGAGAGACCCGTCGTCACTCCATAGGAATCACCAGGGTACCACCCACATCCAGAGGAGCCCCAATTCCCCCTCCTGGCTCAAGATGAGGGATCCTTTCCCTGATTGGCCGGGAAAAATTCCTGTCGTACCTGTCGCATCTCAAGAGGAGGCACGCTCCAAGAGAAAGGTGAGAGGAACTCCAGGGTCGTTCCACCATTCCAAGAGTCCCCCAGATGTCTCAGTCCTTTCCAGAGGAACATGTTTACCCTTCACTGCCTCGACGTTCACGGGGAGGACTGACTCACACGATGGTGGCACGTGGGACAGCCCTGTGGGAAAGCCTCGTGGGAAAGCCTCGTGGGAAAGCCTCGAGGGAAAACAAGAAACCCCTTGATCAACCCAACGGGAAAATTGACTCTGCTCCTAATGCTCGGGAGAAAAGCGCACGTGCATGCCCCATTGGAGATGAAGATGACTACCCTGTGGAGACTCCAGTAGTACCCCAAGATCCATGTCAGCACTGGAGAGGAAACCTCAGGTTCGGGCACCGATTCCAAACAAGGTCTTAGGCCCCGTCATCGGACCGGAGAGGAATCCCGAGAGGCCCTTAGCAACTCCAAGTCGACTGGCATTACCTGAGCAGACCAGAGCGGGTTACATAAGACCCGGTCGTAACTGGAGAGCACCTGCTGAAACTCGAGAAAACCCAGGAGGTTCTCCCCTGCAGTCGAGATGAGGCCCATTTCCGCTGAGGCGTCTCGAGTCTATTCACACCTAACCTCTGGAACTTCCAAAGGGTCCTTCACACCCTTGCTGCAACTCAAGAAGATCCCCGACATACCCCTCTCCACTCGAGAGGAAGAACAAGAGTCCCGACCACATCCAGAGGAGCCCCGTTTCAGCCTCGTACCTCGCGGTCAGGTATCCTTTCCCTGTATGTTCCGGAAAGAATTCCCGGTGTTCCCGTCGCATCTCATGAGGAGGCGCTCTCCACAGGAAAGGGGAGAGAAACTCCAGTGTCGTGCCATCATTCCAAGAGTCCCCCAGATATCTCAGTGTGCCGGTGTCCAGCCACGCTGCATCCAGGGAATTCGACGGATGGACGGCTTTGACGTGGAAAGTCTTGTGTATTTATTAATGTAAGATTAGATTAAGAAATTATAGGGTAGTAAGAAGATTAACTGGAGGAAAAAGGCTGAATAGCTAGGTTTACGCGGAAGGCCAATAAAATTCCCGACAAGGAATTTTTCTGGCGGACTCTGGGAATGGTGGCACGACCCTCGAGTTCCTCTGTGACTTTCACACTAGGCTTTCCCACAGGGCTTTCCCACGAGTCTTATCCACAGGGCTGTCCCACGTGCCACCGTGGTGTGAGTCGATCCTCGGCTTGAAAGTCGAGGCAGTGCAGGGAAAACAGGTTTCCCTGGAATGGACTGAGACATCTGGGGGACTCTGGGAATGTGGCACGACCCTGGAGTTCCTCTCGCCTTTCCTGTGGAGAGCGCCTCCTCTTGAGATGCGACGGGAACGCCGGGAATTCTTTCCCGACACGCAGGGAAAGGATCCCTCCTCTTGAGCTAGGAGTCGGAAACGGGGCTCCTCTGGATGTGGGCGGGACTCTCGTGCTTCCTCTCGAGTGGAGACGGGTATGTCGGGGAACTTCTTAGGTTGCAACAAGGGTGTGAAGGACGCTTTCGAAGTTCCAGAGGTAAGATGTGATTAGCCTCGAGACGCCTCAGCGGAAATGGGCCTCATCTCGCCCGGAGGGGAGAACCTCCTGGATTTCTCGAGTTGCGGCAGGTGCTCTCGACTTAGGTCGGGGACCTCAGAGACCCGCTCTGGTGGCCTCAGAAAAGGCCAGTCCCCATGCGAGTTGCTCGGGGGCCTCTCGGTATTCCTCTCCCGTCGATGGCGGGGCCTAAGACCTTGTGTGGAGTCGGTGCCGGAACCTTAAGATTCCTCTCCCGTGCTGACATGGATCTTGGGGTACTTCTGGAGTCTCCCCAGGGGAGTCAGTACTCGTCTCCATTGGGAGCATGCAGGTGCCATTTCCTCCCGAGCTGTAGCGGCAGTGTCACGTTTCCCTTTGCGTGGATCAAGGGATCTGTGGCTTTCCCTCGAAGCCTTCCCTCGAGGCTTTAACACGAGGCTTTCCCACTGGTCTGTCCCACGTGCCACCATTGTGTGAGTCGATCCTCGGCTTGAAAGTCGAGGCAGTGCAGGGAAAACAGGTTTCCCTGGAATGGACAGAGATATCTGGGGGACTCTGGGAATGGTGACACGACCCTGGAATTCCTCTCGAATTTCCAGTGGAGAGCGCCTCCTCTTGAGATTGCGACGGGAACGCCGGGAATTCTGTCCCGACCACGCAGGGAAAGGATCCCCCTCTCGAGCTATGAGGTGGAAACGGGGCTCCTCTGGATGTCGGCGGGTTTCTCGTGCTTTCTCTCGAGTGGAGACGAGTATGTCGGGGAACTTCTTGAGGTGCAGCAAGGGTGTGAAGGACCCTCTGGAAGTTCCAGAGGTTAGGTGTGATTAGCCTCGAGATGCCTCAACAGAAATGGGCATCATCTCGCCTGGACGGGAGAACCTCCTGGATTCTCTCGAGTTGCGGCAGGTGCTTTCGAGTTACGACGGGGACCTCAGGGACCCGGTCTGGTGGCCTCAGGAAAGGCCTGTCCCCATGCGAGTTGCTCGGGGGTGTCTCCGGATATTCTCCCATCGATTACGGGGCACAAGACCATGTGTGGTGTCGGTGCCGGAACCTGAGGATTCCTCTCCAGTGCTGACATGGACCTTGGGTACTTCTGGAGTCTCCCCAGGGGAGCCAGTCCTCGTCTCGAGTTGGGGCATGCACGTGCGATTTCCTCCCAAGCTGTAGCAGCAGTATCACGCTTCCCTCCGCGTGGATCAAGGGATCTGTGGCTTTCCCTTGAGGCTTTCACAGGAGGCTTTCCCACGAAGTTTTCCCACAGGGCTGTCCCACGTGCCACCGTGGTGTGAGTCGATCCTCGGCTTGAAAGTCGATGCAGTGCAGGGAAAACAGGTTTCCCTGGAATGGACTGAGACATCTGGGGGACTCTGGGAATGGTGGCACAACCAAGGAGTTCCTCTCGACTTTCCTGTGGAGAGCGCATCCTCTTGAGAAGCGACGGGAACGCGGGGAATTCTTTCCCGACCACGCAGGGAAAGGATCCCTCCTCTCGAGCTAGGAGGCGGAAACTGGGCTCCTCTGGATGTGGGCGGAACTCTCGAGCTTCCTCTCGAGTGGAGACGGGTATGTCGGGGAACTTCTTGAGTTGCAGCAAGGGTTGAAGGACCCTTTGGAAGTTCCCGAGGTTAGGTGTGATTAGCCTCGAGACGGCTCAGCGGAAATGGGCCTCATCTCGCCTGGAGGAGAGAACCTCCTGGATTTTCTCGAGTTGCGGCAGGTGCTCTCGACTTACGACGGGGACCTCAGGGACCCGCTCTGGTGGCCTCAGGAAAGGCCAGTCCCCATGCGAGTTGCTAGGGGGCCTCACGGGATTCCAATCCCGTCGATGCCAGGGCCTAAGACCTTGCTTGGAGTCGGTGCCGGAACCTGAGGTTTCCTTTCCAGTGCTGACATGGATCTTGGGGTACTTCTGGAGTCTCCCCAGCGGAGTCAGTCCTCGTCTCGAGTGGGGGGATGCACGTGCGCTTTCATCCCTATTTGTAGCAGCAGTGTTGCGCTTCCCTTCGCGTCAATCAATGGTTCTGTGGCTTTTCCTCGAGGCTTTCCCACGAGGCTTTCCCACAGGGCTGTCCCACGTGCCACCGTGGTGTGAGTCGATCCTCGGCTTGAAAGTGGAGGCAGTGAAGGGAAAACAGGTTTCCCAAGAATGGACTGAGACATCTCGGGAACTCTGGGAATGGTGGCAGGACCCTGGAGTTCCTCTCGCCTTTCCTGTGGAGAACGCCTCCTCTTGAGATGCGACGGAAACGCCGGGAATTCTTTCCCCACCACGCAGGGAAAGGATCCCTCCTCTCGATCTTGGAGGCGGAAACGGGGCTCCTCTGGATGTGGGCGGGACTCTCGTGCTTCCTCTCGAGTGGAGACTGGTTTGTCGGGGAACTTCTTGAGTTGCAACAAGGGTGTGAAGGACCCTTTGGAAGTTCCAGTTGTCAGATGTGATTAGCCTCCAGACGCCTCAGCGGAAATGGGCCTCATCTCTCCTGGAGGGGAGAACCTCTTGGATTTTCTCGAGTTGCGACAGTTGCTCTCGTCTTACGTCGGGGATCTCAGGGACCCGCTCTGGTGGCCTCAGGAAAGGCCAGTCCCCATGCGAGTTGCTCGGGGGCCTCTCCGGATTCCTCTCCCGTCGATGCCGGGGCCTAAGAACTTGTGTGGAGTCGGTGCCAGAACCTGAGGTTTCCTCTCCAGTGCTGACATGGATCTTGGGGTACTTCTGGAGTCTCCCCAGGGAAGTCAGTCCTCGTCTCGAGTGGGGGCATGCACCTCCGCTTTCCTCCCGAGCTGTAGCAGCAGTGTCACGCTTCCCTTCTCGTGGATCAAGGGATCTGTGGCTTTCCCTTGAGGCTTTCCCTGGAGGCTTTCCCAGAATGTTTTCCCACAGGGCTGTCCCACGTGCCACCGTGGTGTGAGTCGATCCTCGGCTTGAAAGTAGATTCAGTGCAGGGAAAACAGGTTTCCCTGGAATGGACTGAGACATCTGGGGGACTCTGGGAATGGTGGCACGACCCTGGAGTTCCTCTCGCCTTTCCTGTGGAGAGCGCCTCCTCTTGAGATGCGACGGCAACGCGGGGAATCTTTCCCCACGACGCAGGGAAAGGATCCCTCCTCTCGAGCTAGGAGGCGGAAACGGGGCTCCTCTGGATGTGGGCGGGACTCACGCGCTTCCTATTGAGTGGAGACGGGTATATCGCGGAACTTCTTGAGTTGCAGCAAGGGTGTGAAGGACCCTTTGGAAGTTCCAGAGGTTAGGTGTGATTAGCCTCCAGAGGCCTCAGCGCAAATGAGCCTCATCTCTCCTGGAGGGGAGAACCTCCTGGATTTTCTCGAGTTCCGGCAGGTGCTCTCGACTTACGACGGGGACCTCAGGGACCCGCTCTGGTGGCCTCAGGAAAGCCAGTCCCCATGCGAGTTGCTCGGGGGCCTCTCGGGATTCCTGTCCCGTCGATTGCCGGGGCCTAAGACGATGTGTGGAGTCGGTGCCGGAACCTGAGGATTCCTCTCCAGTGCTGACATGGATCTTGGGGTACTTCGGGAGTCTCCCCAGGGGAGTCCAGTCCTCATTCGAGTGGGGGCATTGAAAGAGCGCTTTCCTTCCGAGCTGTAGCAGCAGTGTCATTCTTCCCTTCGCGTGGATCAAGGGATCAGTGGCTTTCCCTCGAGGCTTTCCCATGAGGCTTTCTCACGAGGCTTTCCCACAGGGCTGTCACACGTGCCACCGTGCTGTGAGTCGATCCTCGGCTTGAAAGTCGAGGCAGTGCAGGGAAAACAGGTTTCCCTGGAATGGACTGAGATATCTGGGGTACTCTGGGAATGGTGGCACGACCCTGGAGTTCCTCTCACCTTTCCTGTTGAGAGCGCCTCCTCTTGAGTTGTGACGGGAAGACCGGGAATTCTTTCCCGACCACGCAGGTAAAGGATACCTCCTCTCTAGCTGTGAGGCGGAAACGGGGTTCCTCTGGATGTGGGCGGGACTCTCGTGCTTCCTCTCGAGTGGAGACAGGTATGTCGGGGAACTTCTTGAGTTGCAGCAAGGGTGTGAAGAACCCTTTGGAAGTTCCAGAGGTTTAGGTGTGATTAGCCTCGAGACGCCTCAGCGGAAATGGGCCTCATCTCGCCTGGAGGGGAGAACCTCCTGGATTTTTTCGAGTTGGGACAGGTGATATCGACTTAAGACGGGGACCTGAGGGACCCGCTCTGGTGGCCTCAAGAAAGGCCATTCCCATGCGAGTTGCTCGGGGCCTCTCGGGATTCCTCTCCCGTCGATGCCGGGCCTAAGACCTTGTGTGGATTCGGTGCGGAACCTGAGGATTCCTCTCCAGTGCTGACATGGATCTTGGCATCCTTAAAGGCGAGATGAGCCCCATTTCCGCTGAGGCATCTCGAGGCTAATCACACCTAACCTCTGGAACTTCCAAAGGTCCTTCACACCCTTGCTGCAACTCAAGGAGTTCTCTGACATACCCGTCTCCACTCGAGAGTATCAAGATCTTCCCGCCCACTTTCAGAGGAGCACTGTTTCCACCTCATAGCTCGAGAGGAGGGATCCTTTCCTGCGTGGTCTGGAAAGCATTCCCGCGTTCCAGTCGCATCTCAAGAGGAGGCCCTCTCCACAGGAAAGGCTAGAGAAACTCCAGGGTCGTTCCACCATTCCCAGAGTCCCCCAGATGTCTCTAGTCAATTCCAGGGAAACCTGTTTTCCCTGCACTGCCTCGACTTTGAAGCCGAAGATCGACTCACACCACGGTGGCACGTGGGACAGCCCTGAGGAAATCCTCGTGGGAAAGCCTCATTGGAAAGCCTCCAGGGAAAGCCTGCAGATCCCTTGATGCACGCGAAGGGAAGCGTGACACTGCTGCTACAGCTCGGGAGGAAAGTGCACGTGCATGCCCCCACTCGAGACGAGGACTGACTCACCTGGGGAGACTCCAGAAGTACCCCAAGATCCATGTCAGCACTGGAGAGGAATCCTCAGGTTCCGGCACCGACTCCACACAAGGTCTTATTCCCCGGCATCGACGGGAGAGGAATACCGAGAGGCCCCGAGCAACTCGCATGGGGACTGGCCTTTCCTGAGGCCACCAGAGCGGGTCCCTGAGGTCCCCGTCGTAAGTCGAGAGCACCTGCCGCAACTCGAGAAAATCCAGGAGGTTCTCCCCTCCGGCGAGATGAGGCCCATTTCCGCTGAGGCGTCTCGAGGCTAATCACACCTAACCTCTGGAATTCCAAAGGGTCCTTCACACCCTTGCTGCAACTCAAGAAGTTCCCCGACATACCCGTCTCCACTCGAGAGGAAGCACGAGAGTCCGCCCACATCCAGAGGAGCCCCGTTTCCGCCTCATAGCTCGAGAGGAGGGATCCTTTCCCTGCGTGGTCGGGAAAGAATTCCCGCGTTCCCGTCGCATCTCAAGAGGAGGCGCTCTCCACAGGAAAGGCGAGAGGAACTCCAGGGTCGTGCCACCATTCCCAGAGTCCCCCAGATGTCTCAGTCCATTCCAGGGAAACCTGTTTTCCCTGCACTGCCTCGACTTTCAAGCCGAGGATCGACTCACACCACGGAAGCACGAGGGACAGCCTTGTGGGAAACCCTCGAGGGAAAGCCTCGAGGAAACGCCACAGATCCCTTGATCCACGCGAAGGAAGCGTGACACTGCTGCTACAGCTCGGGAGGAAAGCGCACTTTGCATGCCCCACTCGAGACGAGGACTGACTCCCCTGGGGAGACTCCAGAAGTACCCAAGATCCATGTCAGCACTGGAGAGGAATCCTCAGGTCCGGCACCGACTCCACACAAGGCCTCAGGCCCCGGCATCGACGGGAGAGGAATCCTGAGAGGCCCCTGAGCAACTTGCATGGGGACTGGCCTTTCCTGAGACACCAACAGGTCCCTGAGGTCCCCGTCGTAAGTCGAGAGCACCTGGGTAACTCGAGAAAATAACTGA